>NC_085140.1:455635956-455662049 GCF_024139115.2 Armigeres subalbatus
ATCGATGCTTCCGTTCAGTTACGTATTTAGCGATTCGCAAAATTGTTGAGTGGGCTTGTCCAGGCAAAATTTCCCGAAGAAACCGTTGCTCAGAAAACCGCTTGTGATTGATTCCTACACCCCTTCTGCGGGTTCCATGCGTTCTTTTTCAGGTTTTTCTTGAAAGCTAACCTTTGTGTCATTGAAACACCTGCCGGTATTAAACTGGAAAGAAAAATTAGCATTTTATGATTATGTCTCTGTAATCTACTCTACGAGTAGCACGGGTTTATTATAATGCAATATTTAAATTGCTGAACTTGGATTATCATTCAAGAAGGACATTTCTCAGTGTCATTCCATCTAACATTCCATTGCTTATCAGAAATTATTTCTTGGAATATTCCACCGCTTTCATAACAAGACGCTTACTGATTCAACATCTGCTCAAGAAGCAATCTAGTGTGACAAGTTCTGACTTCTAATAAGGATAGTTTCTCAGAAACTTAGTCATTATTGGCTTGTATATTTGACATTGTAAAAATCCATTTTTAAATAATTCATTTATTCTCAAAATCGGACCTAATGATTGTTACGCAACACATCCTGTATGTAACTCGATTCGTTCGTTTCTTTATTTTTCACTTCAATGGAATGATTTGTCGCTTTCGTTCATCAGCATTAGCATCTGTGCTCATTCATCATTGTTTAATAAGCAATTGTATGTATGTAGTCTACGCGATTAGGAATTCCCGCTGTTGGTGTCGTTCTTGTCTTCTGAAATTATGAGCCCGGTTTCCGCAACATTGTATGTTTTCAATTGCTGCATGTCATCGTTTGGCTAATCAGAATTTAACATCTTCTTTTTGTTCATTTTCAGGTAAACGATGTGTTCACATTGCCGCTGAGACTCCAACATTGAAATTCTTCGCATTTGGTCAGCGTTGGGGCGATATAATTCTCGGTAAGTTTCGACAATGCTTTGATTTGGATAACATTAACAGTTCTTTGTCGATGAATCATTTCATGGACACTTGAATCTGTTTTTGATTACTCTAACTTTACCTAGTCTTATTCCGTTTAATAAATGTATTAACTCAAAATTTTCCCAATCTCTTCAGGAGGGCAAATCGGCGACGCCGCTCCACATTGCCATCAGATCCAGCAACGAAGATGGCGAACTTCCTGCTCGACGAGTGTCCCAAACTGCGGATCGAGCAGGTAACCTACCCTTACCGCCTACCAGCTGGCGCCCTCCAGCAAACCAGACTCTGCTGAGCTGGCTGAAAAAACACGGCGCGGAACCCCTCACGCCGCCGGAGAGCGACTACGAGGAAGAGGATAGCGAAGAAGACGAACAGGAATTACTCGTAACCAGTCCTTGCATTTTGTCGTTCAAAATAGAACAAATGAATCGTTTAAGAATCGATTTTTTTTTCAAAATTGTCGGTGTCGGTGGCACGATCACGAAACATACTAACGCTTAATTTTTCGTTTTTCTCTTCTCTTCAGTAATCGCTTCTCCAGCCGCTACTACTACTACTAAGTTATCCTTATCTCTCTGTGTATGTCTGGCATCCCTCCTATCTCATCAGTGTGGTATCTTGGTGACGGTAGGACATGTGTTCCTTTCTGTGCGATCGTGTAGCAAAAAACGCATGAGTGTCGTCTGGCTGAGCGTGGATGCATCCGTTGTTGCTAGTTTTAAGGGCAAAAGACTTTAATTAAAGCATTAAGAGAAACAATAGATGTTAGGAAAATGTTCAAAACAGATAGTCTCACTAATTAAGATCTTATTTATGTTTGTAAGTACTAAAATCAGCAAAGTTCACTAATAAGACTCGGCACAATTGATTATAAATTGTGACTTTATAAATGTATATATAAAAAATACAAACTAACGCCTTAATATCACTACAAAATCCGTTGTTTTGTTTTTCCTCAAACGATTCATTTTCGAAAGTTCGTTTCGTACCGGTGTTCAGATCCTAACTGTCGAAAGCATTCAATCCAGTACTACCCTAATGTTATCAATTTCTATTGTACGTTTTTACTCACAGATGTCATCGTATTACGGAGCCAATGCATTTGGTTCTAACTTCGCGGCTTTCCACCATAAATGTTGCGTGAAGCGTATCTTTTAAATCTACCTAACTTAAGACCAACAGAATCGAGACACCTTGACCAGGAAGCCATGTGCGTAGATCGCAGTTAACCAACACACAGAGGCCCGGCAGGTGACTTAGTGACCTTTCAGTGTTGAATGTAGTTATTGCCTTATTTGCTAATCCTACAATTCATCCCAGTATGTGCATTATTGCCAGTGCGACGGTCTTGATAAGAACTGTATCGATATCGGACAATTTATGTTTCAGAAATTCAAGAAAACCTCCTTTCCTCTCACTTCCCTTGGATTAGGGACTTTTGACGAGCCAATAAAACTCAAACGTTCATGAAACAGTAGATTGATTCTTTAGTAGATCTATGTCTTGTCATACTATCCCAGATCGGACCAATCTTTATTCGGATTAACACATGAAATCTATTGTAGCAAAAATAAAAGAAATATAGGTTTATAGAAAGTAGTTTGTATCGTTTGGTTGTATGTATACCTTATATGGAATCTTATTGCTTCCTATGTTATTGTCGTATTTATACAAACACAAACATCCCAAAATCAAACTTGACGTCGCGAGGATCCGGACGCATCTTAACTATCCTTAAAATAACGCACATGTATCCAGTCTCATTGATCTGCGATGAGATGTTAGTGAAATGTAATAAAATAGCATATTTTACTGGAATTTTCGCCTTTGCGCAATAGGATAGGAAAAACATCCTTTACTTCAAACTCGTGTGACGGGATTGCAGTTTGCCATGTCGAGGACATCTGGTTTGGTAGTTTGATTGATTCATTGCAGCAGCCGGTATCTGAAGCGAAACACCTTCAATGTCATTGGTCTTTGTAAGTGCCCTGACATTATACCTTCATCTTCTTGCTCATTACCGTTAGTCACATTTTGAGCAATAAACGTTTTCTACTAATTTGGTAAAGTGCGCACGTGTGTAAATCCCACTGCAATTGTTCTCCATCTTGTTCACCTACCAGATGAGTCGTATAACAATACAAGTTACAAAATTTTATGTCAGTGTAATGTAACTTTGTGAATTTTCAGTTATATGAAATTCAATCTTTGAACACTTCTCTACCATAGAAAACGCTCAACCGAGTTGCATCAATGTTCTAATTTGGCCAGTTCTAATTTGAAACAAAATTGCTCCAAATCTTCTGATTTCTTCGACATAGTTCAATGGGAGATACGGTGATCAACCCGGTCACAAGCAAGGTGCCGAAACGCACTGCCGTTGGAGGCGTGGACAACCCCCTCAATCAGTTTCTGGCCAGAACGTCTGAGGAAGGAGAGGCAATATGCCATAGCTAAGCAAAGACTGCTTTAATGTCTTAGCTATAACGATTTTCATGAATATTTTTGCCCATGAAATAGTAAAACAATATAGCTAGCTGATGCCATCTTAAAATTGTAGAAAATCTTAATCATATTGATAATATTAACATTTCCAAAAAGTGGTGATATTTTTTGCCGGAAAACTCATGAGGCAAAACGCCTCTAGCTGGCAGCTCTTAGGAAACAAAGCCCAACACGTCGGCGGATCAGAATTATGGTATGGAAAGTGCGTGGAGACGCATAGTACATTGTAGGTTAGTCCCATTACGTCCCATTAAGACGTTTTACCTCGCCAAAATGTTGATGTTCCATTAAAATGTGGAAAATTTCGGGTTTTCCTACCTTTCTACCGCTTATTTTCACACTTTTTTCGCGTAACCTACCTAATTTTTAGTTTTGTTATGAATATCTCAAACACGATATGAGGCAATACCCAAAAAGCGTTTCACATCTACTCGAAAAAGTGGAAAAGCAGCAGTCGCAGTTGCCACAAGCGCAACCAGTGCGGAAGGAGAAATGCCCGCCGGTTTTTATTGAAGGCGACCGCCGGATCTACGCCCAAAGCTCCGCTAACTAATTGCGAGTGGCCTAAACTGCACATTCCGGCTTTGCAATGGAAGTGTGAAGGTGATGCCAGCAAACAGTGTTGTACTACACTCTGTGTAAAAAATTCTACTCTTTGATTTTACTCCATCTAAACGATATTATAATCTTAGCTAACTGCCCATGATTTCATAGTTGACGTAACAATCAATTCACTTCCGCATGTATTTGAGATGATTTTGGGACGAAAACCGCAAATCTAAAACATTCCAACCCGTAGACACTTGAATAAGGCTTGAAACATGCCCCGCATAGATATTAAGCGATTGAATTACCGTAGTTAACCCGTAGTAAGTAGAATATTTGAATTTTCAAAATGTCATGTGAAACTATAAAAATGCACACCAGAGCCACGAGAGCGCACGCGCTGAAAATACACTGGAGTAGCGGGTGTAGCTTCAAGCCTGGTATCCTCAAAAGCGTTCGTCCGACAAGATGAGAAAATATCGGAAACAGCTGTACCTGGTTCCATTGCTTTAAATGACCTAAAGCTCAACGGCACCATAAAATACATGGTCGTCGACAGGGAGCGCAGCAGGCCTGTACATCGCGACGTCACGCAGTGTACAAACTGTTGTAATTTTGGGCATGGTATCCGGAATCAGGCTTGTAAAATGTCATCTGCATGTCATTTGACTAATTTGTTCATAACTTTCTCTAGAAGCCAAATTTAGTCCATAATTTTAGATGTACTCATAACGCTTGAGTAGGGCTATATTTTTGTCCAAGGGTACATTGCTCTAAATATAACATCTGAGGCTGGAGAGTGAAAACTCTCCAAAATGTCACGTGTCATTTGACATAATGTCATTTGAATGACATTTTGCCTCCCACGCCCCAGATTACATATTTACAGCAATGTCTTGTTAGACAAAGTTGTAGGCACATTTAAGCGCTATAAGTTCGTCATACATCATGAATTGATAGCTACCTTCTGGAAAAAGTTCTGGGAAAATTATACAAACGAATGCAAATGACATTTTACAACACTGTCCGGAATTGCCACATGGCCCTGCACTGGAATAAATGTGGCGACTCTCACTCAACGGTTGTGTACGGCAAGATGGAAGTCAACTGTGGCGATAAACATCATGCCATTACAAAGGGATGTTCGAAGCGAGCGGCATTCCTGTAAATAAGAAAGAAGTTGTTCATCAGGACCTTCTCGAAGAAGAACCGTGTTGCTGTACTCAACGATGTGAACTATTCGGCCATCCATCCCAGCACCACCGGCTCCGTCCACCAATGGGGGGGGCTCCCTCTTCCTGGATTCCATCGACAGCTGGAGAACGAAACTGTCCCACCGGATGATTCTGCTCCGCTCTACATACACCCCGGAGCAACTGATGCCGACCTTCTCGCAGCTCACCACTCGGCTGTGCGGTTGCAACACCAGGTTCGACCAGGTCTTCACTCTTGACATGTTCATCCTAGAGAGGCCTGACCAATTAAAACGCTTGCTCGCTCAAGAGCAAAACCATCGAGCTGAAGAGTTTCCTTGAGGAGAAGGAAATTGATTCCCCACAATAGACATCCCCGAAACGCACATAAAACCGGAGGTGAACGTCAATCTTTCGGACTTTCGCATCGTGCTAATCGTGCCGACCAGAGAAGGTAGTGTGACTGTAGCTTTTCGCTACAACATGAACTGTCGCCTGCTGCCAAGCTTCCAGCTGAGTGTTATCGAGGCCATCGGTGTTGAAGTTACTACTTCTGTCTGTACGATCACGGAATACTGGTGTAGATATTTCTACTGGGAGGTTTAGTTCTGTCATATGCAAGAACTACCGGTGGTACACTGAATTTGGAAAATTCTTCTGAAACATTGCAAATTTCTCCTGCAAACAACTTGTCGCGACACAAAGCGTTAGGTGAATTTAAAATGGGGACGTTCAAACCCACTTGAAGAACACAATAGCGAATTGCAGTATTTCTTACCAGTAACGGTCTAGCGTCGGCAATGACGTAGAATTTTTCAAAAAATGTAGGGCGATCTTCAGAAACTACCAAATCCGCAACAAATGTGGCTAGAACAGTGATGTTTCTTGAAGTAGCATATCCTTTGAGATTTTTATCTGATCCTTCTGTTATACAGTAAAGAGATCTGGATGACACGTTGCATTTTTTTAAGAGATTGAACGTATTTGAATCAATTGTATTAACTTCTGCCCCCGAATCGATCAAAAATGATATAGCACAATTGGCGATATAACCAACAATGACACAATTACAATCTTTTTTGGAAATATTGATTGCATGATTTGCTTCCTGAAAAATCAAAAGGATCACTTAAAACATTGATTTCGTTCATTTATAACAAAACCTTGCTATCCTCACATCATAGAATTGTGTTAGTTGTGTTATAATGCAAAGGTTAAAACCTAATACATTACATATTTATTATATTTTATATTTGAATAACATAGCAAATTATATATAGTGTAGGATAACAGATTTCAATTAGCTCAGTATGAATCCTCACTACTTACAACTGGTTCATCGACATGCAAGTCTGTTTGGGAGACCGCTGCAATTTGACGAACTTTGGGTGGAGGCCCCTGCTGTTGGTCATCATTTTTCCTTTTCATTGTGTTGTGTGTCGATGCTGGTATAATGCCACATGCACGTTCCAAGTGACCTTTGCGATGGCATTTTCTGCAAATTTTGTCAATGGCATGACATTCTGAAGTCAAGTGACGAGTACTTGTACATCTTGTGCAAGGATTTCGGTTTTCGTATTTAACACTTTGACGGAAATGTTGCCCTTTTTGTTGCGACAAATCCCATTTCCGAATAAACGGTCGACTATAATGTTGCGTGAATTATTAACTTGTGAAATTTAGGTTTATCGGATATATAACAAAAGAGAAAAAAATACCTGTGATAGCTACTTCCATATCCTTTCACATGAGAGCCGGTTTCAGTTTTATGAGAATACGATACTGCCGCTACTTCTGCGTTGTTTGTTTTCCTGTGGTTTTTCCTGTACATTTCTTCGTTTAACTTCTCCATTTCACATGCTTGTATCTTATCAAGAAGTGATGTTAGGTTGCCTCCTTTTCTGAGCACCTTACGGCTCGCTTCCCGAACTTTAATGTTTACCGCAGACGATTGTATTATAAATACTACATTTTCCAGTAGGGGAGACTGGGTAGACTTGATCCCCTTTTCTGATTTCAGATGTATCAATTTATTTTTAATAAATAAACATACGCGATTTCCACACAAACTCTCTAAGAAATATAGTATTTAACTTCACTGATGTATGACAGTTCTTAAATTATTGTTGTTAATGATACACAATCGATTTTTTGGAGTGCTGTCAAAAATCGACTTTTAAAATATTCGGGGGAAATTGATCCCTCTCCAAAAACTTGCTTTGATAAAATTAGAAAGGTGCCCTCAGATTTTTTAAATATTTTCCCTTCAAAATACGCAGAATTATCGAATTGCTGTGCGTATACATGAACGATTTTTGTTATTGAATTCGACAGCACATGCAACTTTAAAATTTGGGAAGACTTGATCCCCTTTCTACGAGATCTACGCAATAAATCATTTTTCCTGCCAACCCTTCATCAAATCCGTCAAATCTATAAAAAAATAAAAGTTGGAGAACAGATTTATATTTTTTTTTAATTTTTTTTCCAAATTTTTGTATGGGAGGATCAAGTGTCCCCATATTGAGGCAATAACTTCAAATCCAAATATCCAAAAACTTTGATGAAATGTTGACATTTCATCAGTTCAGATTAAACAACATATTTATGGCTTGTTGCTGTGAAAAAACGAAAGAATTTGGTCATTGTTATGAGAAGTTGTTCAATTTTTGCGTGGCCAATAAAAAAAAATTTAGGAAGGCCAAAACATACAAACCGCCCTGCAGAATAAATAAGGTTGTCAATCCAAATTATACCTCACCACATAAAGGTCATTTGTCTAGAGGATCTATACTAAAAAATACGCTAGAACAAAACTACTTTAGTTCTCGATAAAACAGGGGGTTATCAAGTCTCCCCGGGGATCAAGTCTACCCACCTTCCCCTAATTGTTCTTCCCCGAAGTTACATAGCTTAGCAGCCGCAATCACCCGTTTGACAAATATTTCAAATCCGTTCATCTGCGTTTTGAGTAATTGATCGAAGCTTCTGACGTTGCATTAGACAGTAGTCACGTGAGCTGAACAAACTTGTTAATCTTGCCATAGCATTGGAATATGAATGCATCACTAGGTTTGGAAAATCATGGGCAGATACTGTACCATCAAGGCAATCAAGTAGCTTAAAACCTGCCTTGATTTTGAAAATTCTCATTTTGGTTGATTCATCTGAAACTCCAACCAGTTGTATAGAAGCTTCTAGCATGTCTTTCCATTTCTCAAACGTTTTTCTGTCAATCTCTTCATCTCCGTCAGGGGATTTACATTCCGGAACATTGAGGGATGCAATTGAAAAGTTATTCATGCAACTGAGTAATGAAGATTCATTCGAAACACTATTATGTCTTATATTTGGCATTTCATTAGAAGTAGAATTCATAACATCGCGGAAATCGTCAGTATTGGAAACCGTTGCACATTGAGAACGCTGCCTCGTTTCTGAGGGCATTTTGAGTTTTTCTGCTAAAGTCGCACTTATTTTTGTCTGTTCTTTTAATGCTTTTTTTAATAACTTCATTCGCTGTTTTATTGATTTTTTTTGAGCTCTATCTTCTTATATATAAAAATGAAATGGTCTGTGTTCGTATCCGCATAACTCGAAAACGGCTGGATGGATTTTTTTCATTTCTTCAGCAGCAACATTCGTTATAGTTTCCGACGGGTTTATATGATATTTCCTAATGCAAAAATTACGAGTAAAGTTGAGCAAATCGTGAAAAACTAAAATTGTGATTCCTATGCGAACTTTGCATGGGCAGTTCGGAACGCACATTCTCGCCTACTATGCAGGACAACGTCTGCCGGGTCGACTAGCTAAGAAATAAAAATTAGATACCAATTTTAGTATAGCAGAAGAACAAACAAATTTATTTCAAAAGATTTGAATATAGAAAGACCGCAATTAGTACGAACAAGTATCTTAGGTCTAGTCTCTCTCTAAATATTTTTCGTATCACAACTCAAAGTAACTGTATCATAGCTTTTAAAAAAAAATCGATTCGATAACGATCATATCAGATTTGCACCTCGCAAAGTACTAAAGTACTTTTGCTCGAAAATATGAAGGACAATTAACTTCACTATGTACCTCCCAGAGCACGATAGCGAATTGTCTCTTACTATGCACCTCCCAAAGTGCGATAGCTTTATACCTTGAGACTGTTAACAATCGTTTACTACACCATGAACCTCCCAGAGTTCGATAGTAAGTTTTCTCTTATGCTATGCACCTCCCTGAGTGCGATAGTCCAACCACTCAGTAATGATAGACCACTTATGTCGTCATCAGCCTCTCAATCGCTTCATCTAAATAGTAATGAAAAAACAAATGTGGCTTTTTGTTTCAAAAGTAGTTTATATTTGCCATGCACCTCCCAGAGTGCGGTAGCTCTACAGTTTGAGACCTTCTAAGATTGTTAACTCCACTATGAACCTCCCAGAGTTCGATAGCGACTGCGATTGTTTTTTTTTGCAGCTTGGGACTGCATGAGATCATACACTCCACATGCACCTCCCTAATAGTAAGTAAGAGTAAGACCATTTACGTTGTCATTAATCTCTCAAGATTCATTCGCTTCTTCTCAATAATTGTGCACATCCAGAAGTCTAATAACTCATCCATAAATCAATTCTGGCTTTCGAAAATAACAACTGAATGACGACAGTGATACCATGAACATTAATAGAAAACATCCACATCTCTTAAACATTTCCATGATTTATTTCCAGGTACGCGACACCTATGCTGGGTACAAGCGCGTTGCTAAGAAATATGTTGATTGGACAATATCGATGCATATATAAAATCAACTGAAAAATTTCGATCTGTTTCATTGAAAATATTAAATTATTTCATGCACATTTTTAAATTACACCATAACACACTATCGCACTTTTTTGCCTTTCTCGTACAACAAAGTTGTACCGAAAGGCTATCATTTAACTCCAAAATCGAACTTTTTATAGAAGTCTCTGAGACCCATGATGTTATATACCAATCGACTCAGCTCGTCGAACTGAAGAAATGTCTGTCTGTCCGTGTGTATGTGTGTGTGTGTGCACACGAAAACCGAAAAACATTAGCCACTTTTTCATATAGTAATTCTTAACCGATTTTCTCGCAACAAGTTGCATCCGACAGGGGACAAAGCCTTGTTGATCACTATTGAACTTGATAACGATCGAACATTGCGTTTAAAAGTTATTAAGCAAATGGAATCGAACTATATAAGCGCCATATAAGGTTGGTGTTTTGGCTAAATGCGAGAAAGGCAGCAGGGTAAATCACTACTTGGGCCTATGGACCCGGTTCCCGGCTCACTGCACAGAAAACTAATGATTTAAACTGTTTGGATATCGTAGGTTTATGGTTGATAATTTTTAAAAAGTCTACCATTTATTTTTCACAATACTCAATATTTTTCTATCACTTGTTTTACTCCTAATTGATTCAATTGTAGAAAATAAAATGTAGAATTCAAAATTTCACTCTCGATGCCACACCACTGAGCCGGAGTGATTCTTTCCACTTTTACAAAACGGTATTATCGAATAAACACCTACCTGAAAATCGTCACAGTGCTTGATACAACCATTGCATGAAGCTGTTAATCACCACACCATAATTCTGAACACCCGCACTTCAATTATTCTTATTTGTTCGTTTCACTAGAACTTATTTAAACATACTAGAATACATTTTAAAATGTATTCACAAACCGAACAAAAATTCACCTCGGCCCAAGAACTTCTAGCCGCACCGTGCTGCCAAAAGGCCAGGATTATACAAATGATACTTCATCGTTAATAGGAAAATTGTCTAATATGTTGACGTTATCATGTTATTTATAGTTCTCTCGATTTTAAAAGGTGAAATAAATATTGTTTTAAAGTATTTGGAAGAAATTTGGACTGGCTATGGACTTTGGCTATGACTGAAATGAGTGCTGCACCTCGTTAATTTAAATCAAATAAAAGCTTCTTTGAACGATATTTAGCACGAATAGCTATTTTTTTAAGCAGAAGTGAACCCCAATGCAGTATTATACAGCCTACAAATTTCAGAAAAAGTTGCTTCCTGTCATAAATATCAATTAAATAATGCAGTCGTACGCATGTTAGGCCGAGAATGGGGTAAGAAACCCTATTACCACTCGGTGAATTAAGTTGGGTTTTTTTTTTAATTTAGGCAAATTGTTTGAAAAATACAAATATCACACCTAAACGATTCAAATCTATCTTGGTAAACCGTCATTTTCAACAATTCTTATTTTTTGGAAAACAGAAATCACTTTTCTTCTTGATCCCCTATCCGGTACGCGTCAACTTTGTTGGTTTCTATAAGTGTGTTGCTCATGGATACGTTGATAGAAAATAACAATACCGATCGATGAAAAATCAATTGAAAATTTTCCATTTGGTTTCTCCGAAAACATCAAATACTTTCGTGCATATTTTTGAATTTCCTCAACAAACTAACACAACTCTTTTACTGTGAGAACACACTTCAAAATTAACTCAAATTCAGTATTTCTTAAAAAAAAAACACACAATTTCAGTACTGAGAGAACTGCGCTACCAAGATTCAAATTCGTCCAACAAACCGGCATTACAAGCAATCTTGACTATTTAAAAAAATCACTTTACTCACGTTTTGGGAGCATTTGCGCCATTGTAGTGGCTCGAATCTTTCTCGATCCTCCAGCTAGATTCGTCAGTCGCATACCGTCGAAGCTTGGCACGATGTTGCGGAACAGGAGCGGAACCTGATCTGAACGATCCACGCCGGAAGTTTGATGGTGAGTATCCCGATGGGAGAACGCTGAACTCGACGAGAGTCTCGTCACCGGAACCCCTCCAATCGGCGGATATACTGACGCCATCTTCGGAGGCATCCGAATTGTTCAGCTCCATTTGAGTAATTAAAAGACACTTGACTTGCCGTGCTCAAATATCACTCAAGAATAAATTCATTATCACAAATAATTTGGCTTTAACTACTCTGATGCCTGTATCTCCTAAGTTAATTAATTTTGACGTAGGACTACGTCTCTGTTTTCTTTATTGGAGTACATTTTGCGACTGCAAAAATCTGAGACCGTCACGAAAATATGATAGACTTTGAACGCTAATATCTCAGCCGTTTCTTGATGGATTCTCAATTTTTTGAACCATTCGACCAAGGCAGAGCCAACGCTTATATTGCTCTGAAAATACTGATTTTCAACTATTTATTATCGATAATTGTTGAAAAGTTTTTAAACTGGTAAACCAATCAATCCCGTAAATACTTCGCAAGCACAGACATCAAAATCAATCACTTGCAGGTTCGGATCTAATCCTCAGTTGGAACAAGATTTTTATGC
This sequence comes from Armigeres subalbatus, assembly GCF_024139115.2. Taxonomy (NCBI): domain Eukaryota; kingdom Metazoa; phylum Arthropoda; class Insecta; order Diptera; family Culicidae; genus Armigeres; species Armigeres subalbatus. The sequence continues at coordinate 455,648,529 of NC_085140.1, forward strand.
ATAGCAGACGCATCAAAGCGATCTTTGGAGAAGAACACAGCATCACGGAGACGCTAATAACATTTTCAAAGAAAATCCATCGCATTGGTGGTGGTGCTCGATGTGTTACTGCAGATCATTCAACCTCAACGAACCAGAATTTCATATGAAGAAAGGGTTGACCATAAAAATAGCACTATGGTGATCCCGCACCGCCAGTGCCGATGCTGAAAATTGATTACAAATGGTGGTGTCAGTTAGTTGGAAAGGAACATTGGGAAAAGAAAACTGGTTCTTCTCAGGACCAACATTTTATGAAAAGAAAGAGTTAATTGCGAAAATGGACTGTTTTGGTAGTATCGGGTTTGGCGTGGTAGCTTGGTTGCTGTTAGTGATCCCATCCATTAAAATTTTCTACATCATCTCCCTCCGACGCGCTATCAAATTCGCTATTTACGAAGAAGATTGGTTCTACTCAGGACCAACATTTTACGACAAGGAAGTTAATTGCGAAAATGGACTGTTTCGGTGGCATTGGGTTTGGCGTGGTAGCTTGGTTGCTGTTAGTGATCCCATTCATTAAAATTCACTACATCATCTCCCTCCGACGCGCTATCAAATTCGCTATTTACGATTGATCTCATAACCAAATTCAGAATCTTGCGAGAAAATTTAATAGGATTCTTAGAATTTGTCATTCTCCGAACGGTCCGTTGTCTGCGGAATCCCGATCGAAATGGCTCGCGCGCGCCGAAAAGCAGCTTTCTTCTATCTAACGAAGTAATTTCATTAGCCCCGCCCCTTCATTAATCGTTATGAGTGCACATTATATTTACACCCATATCAGATCACAAAGGGCGGAGCTTACGGGCTAAATTTATTAAATATAAGAAAGCTGCTGTTCGGCGCTGAGCGAACATTCTTCTTTATCATCAGCGCGCGAGCCATCTTGTTCGGAATTCCACAGAAGGCAGTCCGACATTCGATGCAGCGAAGCGGACACAGCAGCACGAAGTGGGTGGCAGTGTGGCAATGCTGCAAATTTACACAAGCGATGCAGATGCAGTTAGTTATTGGAATGGGAATTGGGAAAAGAGTAGTAGTAAAATTCTTCTTTATTTCATCATTTTCTGTTCTACAATTATTTTTTTAACATGTACAGTGCTCGGCCGGGTTGGCCCTCCAACTTCAATTTTAAATTTTCATGTTTATATTGTTATTTAAGTGTTAATATGATATATCATGACGGCCTTTAGGAGGCGCTAGTGTGTTTTTAAAATTTGATAACCTAACTACTATGTACACTAATATTTACAATAAAAATTTGATAACCTAGATTGGAACTAGCGCCCTAATTGGAGCCTGATCCGAATGCAAGCAACGGACCCTAAACTTTTCTTTACACTCACCAAAGCGTTCATGTAAGGTTTTTATTCCGGCCAGACGATGGACCTCGGATGTTCTTGTCCTGGGAGGGGTGTTGAGGATCATCCTCAGGAATTTGTTTTGGACCCGTTGAAGTTTGAGGTGGTGGGTTTTAGCGCAGCTCTCCCAGACCGGCATGCCATATTCGATCACAGGGAGGATGATTTGCTTGTAGACAGCAAGCTTATTTTTCAGGGACAATGACGACCGGCGGTTGGTCAAAGGGTACAGTAGTTTCAACAAGACGTTACACTTTGTCACCGTTTTGTCAACCTGTTGCCTGAAAATAAGCTTCCTGTCGAGGGTCAAGCCAAGGTTGCCGGCCTCATTGGCCCATTCCACAGTCGTGCCATGGAGGATGATTTTACAGTCCCCAGGCGGGACAAGTTTGGGGGATTGGGAGTGGGGGAAAATGATGGCCTGGGTCTTCGCCGCGTTGATACAGATCTTCCAGCTGGTGAGGTACTCTGTCAGGGCATCCAGGCCTCGTTGGAGTTTTGCCACTAGCGCTCTGATCACTCTACCGTTGTAGACGATGGATGTGTCATCTGCGAACAGAGACAGAATGCCGCCTTCTGGAGGTTCTGGCATGTCGGAGGTGAACAGATTGAAAGCAGGGGCCCGAGGATACTGCCCTGGGGACGCCTGCGACGATGTCATGCGCATGGGAACTCGCTCCGCTGAATGAGACCCGGAATGTCCTTGCTGACAGATAATTATTGATGATTGTTACCAGGAAGCTTAGAAGATTGTAAGGTTGTAGTTTAAACACCAGGCCATCCTGCCATACATTGTCAAATGCCTTCTCGACATCGAGTAAGGCCATGGCGGATGTTTTCGAGACAAACTTGTTCCGTCTGAGGACATTGGTAACTCAGGTCAGTTGGTGTACAGTTGACTGACCGCGTCGGAAACCAAACTGTTCCTCGAGCAAGATGTTGAGATTTTCGGCAGACTCAAGTAACCGATGATGAATAAGCTTTTTCGAATAGCTTGGATAACCCTGAGAGAAGGCTGATGGGTCGATAACTTTTGGGGAGGAAGGATCCTTCCCAGGCTTCCGGATGGGGATGACTTTCGCTGACTTCCAGGACGATGGGAAGTAGCTAAGCCGGAGACACTGATTAAAGATAAGCGAGAGGTGCTCAAAGAACGGAGCACTCATGTGTTTGAGCTCGAGATTCAGGATGCTGTCGAAGCCTGGGGCCTTCATGTTCTTCGACGATTTGATATAGGCCGTCAATTCGTCAGCTGAGATCTCCAACTCCTCCGAGAAGTCGTTGGGAATCAAATGGATGTTGTTAGCATGCTCGTTGACGGCTGCTTCGTGTGGACTGACGATGTTCTGCCCAAGATTGTGTGAGCTGACGAAGTGACGACCTATTTCAGCGACCTTCTCTGCAGGAGTTATCAAGCGATCCTTAGAGCCATTATTGTCTAGTGGGATCAAAGGTGGAATGGGCCGAGGCTTGGATTTTAGAATTTTGGTCATTTTCCAGAACGGCTTAGCATAATCTGGGAGAGTGCGGATCTTATTCGAGAAGTCGTTATTTCTGAGGTCCACCATTCTGGCCTTGATAATTTTGAGATTCGATTGCAGCGTGTTTAAAGCTCAGGCAGTCCAGTACGCTGAAACTGCCTGCGAGTGACATTCCGCAATCGAATCAAATCTTTGGTGAGTGTATCGATGTTTAAGGAGTTGCTTACCTGCCGAGCCGTCGGTACGTGTTGCTCTCGGGCCGCCGTGATCGCCTCCTCGATAGCGCACAGCTGGCGGTCGATACTTTCCGGCGTCTCCGGACGCACCTCGTAGTCGACGGTGTTATCGACGCACTGCTGGTAACGCTGCCAGTTCACTCGGTGGTAGTTCCGCCGTAACTGCTGGTGCCGATTGACCGAGGAGCCCAGTTCCGCCACCACCGGATAGTGATCCGAACTGAGCTCCTGGTATACAACCGGCTGCGAGACGTGGTCACTCAGGTTTGTTACGTAGAGGTCGAGCGTTGCGTGGGCACCGGACCGACTCCAGCCGAGTGGGGAATCCGGGCTCAGGATCGTGTAGTGGCCTTCCTCCATGTCGTTGCTCCAGATGGTGCCGTTTCGATTTCCGCGACTGTTGCCCCAGGCTTGATGTTTGGCATTCAAGTCGCCGGCAATGATATACTGGCCTTGCCTCCGCGTCAGCTTGACGATGTCCCTCCGAAGGGCAGCCGATGATCCATCGCCGGCTTTGGCCTGCGTTGGACAGTACGCCGCGATGAGCGCGATTGTGCCGACCGAAGTGGTGATTTCGACACCGATGGCCTCGATGACACTGAGCTGGAAGCTTGGAAGCAGACGACAGTTGATGTTGTAGCGAAGAGCGATGGCCACACCACCTCCCTGGTCGGCCGGTCGAGTCGCACGATGCGGAAGTCCGGGATGTTGACGTTAACCTCCGGTTTTAGGTGCGTTTCGGTGATGAACGCCACGTCTATTTCCTTCTCCTCAAGGAAATCCTTCAGCTCGATTGATTTGCTCTTTAGCGAGCAAGCGTTCCAGTTGACCAGGCCCACCCTAGCAGCCATTTTCAATGATGAACATGCCAAGTGTGAAGACCTGGTCGAATCGGTTTTGCAGCCGCGCAGTCGGAGTGGCGAGCTGCGCGAAGATCGGCATCAGTTGCTCCGGAGTGTACAGCGGGCAGATTCTTCCGGTGGGACGGCTTCGTTCTCCGACCGCCGACGGAACCCAGGAGGAGGAAGCGGGGCCATTCGCTGGTGGATGGTGCCGACGATGCTGGAGCTTGGACCGATGCAGCTGCCGCTGCCAGTCGCTTGTGCGGCTGTAGCGGTGGGAGTATTGGAATCACACGACGGGGAGCCGCGATGGCCGGATAGTTCACCTCGTTGACTACCGGAACACGGTTCTTCTTCGGTAGGTTTCTGGTGCAAGCCTTCTTCCGGATTTCCAGGAACTCGGCTCGCTTTGGGCAGCCTTTGCAGTGGCCCGATGTTTGTAGCCACAGTTGGCGCACTTGGGATCGGCCACCTCCATTTTGTCGCACTCGTCCGTCGGATGGGGTTCGCCACACTTGTTGCAGCGCGGCTTCATGCGGCAGTTCCTGGTGCCGTGCCCGAAATTGAAGCAGTTGGTGCATTGCGTGACATCGCGGTGCACTGGCCGATATCGCTCCCAGTCAACGACGGTGTAATTTATAACGCCAACCAGCTTCAGGTCCTTCCAGGTAGTGGAGCCGTGCTCCAGATGGATCAGGTAAAGCTGGTCGCGATATTTCCTCGCCTTGTCGTGACGAGCGATCTTGTGGACGGCTACTGGCTTCAGTCCGCAACTTTCAAGCTCTGCTTGGAGCTCTTCCTCCTTCATGTCGTGAAGTCCTCGCAGCAAAGCCTTGAGCGGCTTCGTGCCGGGGTGGTCATGAGTGTAGTACTCATACTTGTGGACCTCGAGGAACTCCACGACGGATTGATGATGGTCCCTGTTGGCCGGCATCACTTTCACGCCCTCGCTGCAGAGCCGAAAAGTACATTTCAGCCCCTTAGCGATCAGCTGGCGAATTTTTGGGCGTAAATCCGGCGGATCGCCCTTCACAAACACGGGCGGGCACTTCTCCTTCCGCTCCGGTTGCACCTGCGGTAGTTGCGATTGCTGCTTCTTCCTCCGTTTCGGCGGATTGCCGGCGGCATCAAGCGGCAACGGCGAAAACACGTTGCTCTGCAAAAGCTGCTTGGAGGGGTTACCCGCGCCTCCAAGAGCAGTGCGCTTAGGCACTTTTCCAGCGACCGAATCGGCCACCGAGTCTCCCATGACGGGTCCGGGAGAAAATAACGCCAACGCGACAGGCGAAAACGTAAACAGCGAAAGAACGAGAAAATACACTTCGAAAAATGCGCGAAGGAGCAAAAACACGTCCGTACGTGTTGCTGTGAATTGGGAAAAGAAAATTGGTTTTTCTCAGGACCAACATTTTACGAAAAGGAAGAGTTAATTGCGAAAATGGACTGTTTTGGTGGCATTGGGTTTTGCGTGGTAGCTTGGTTGCTGTTAGTGATCCCATTCATTCAAATTCACTACATCATCTCCCTCCGACGCGCTATCAAATTCGCTATTTACGATTGAGTTGTGCACTTTAAAGAAATTTTATTTCGGATAGTCGGATCAACCTTCTTTGTATAAAATCAATGAAGACGCCACCTCAGTGGAAACTTTCCACAGCAACCACCCATCGGTGAACGTCGCTCGGAAAGACAGATGCCAAGAGATAATGTTTGGTAATATGGAGAAACTTCGTCTTGAGTGAAATTTCTGCTGTTATTCCTCGTAACAATACACATCTAAGATAAACAACATCTCATAACCAAATTCAGAATCGAGGAAATTTCATAGGATTTCTAGAATTTGTCATTCTACGAACGGTCCGTTGTCTGCGAAATCCCGATCGAAAGTAAAGGCTCGCGCGTAAAAGCAGCTTTCTTATATCTAATGAAGTAATTCCATTAGCCCCGCCCCTTCATTAATCGTTATGAGTGCACATTATATTTACACCCATATCAGATCACAAAGGGGCGGGGCTAACGGGCTTAATTTATTAAATACAAGAAAGCTGCTGTTCAGCGCGCGCGAGCCATTTTGATCGGGATTCCACAGAGAGCGGTTCGACATTCAATGCAGCGGAGCAGACACAGCAGCACGGAGTGGGTGGTAATGCTGAAAATTTATTTCAACTTTTGGAGGCTTAGCGAAAAATCATCAAGTGGCGGTCGAACAGTTGCAGTAGTTATTGGACAGAAGGCGCATTGGGAAAAGAAAATTGGTTCTTCTCAGGACCAACATTTAATGAAAAGCAAGAGTAATTGCGAAAATGGACTGTTTTGGTGGCATCGGGTTTGGCGTTGTAGCTTGGTTGTTGTTAGTGATCCCATCCATTCAAATTTATTGCATCATCTCATCTCCCTTCGACGCGCTATCAAATTCGCTATTTATTTACGATTGAGTTTTGCATTTTGAAGAAAGTTTATTTCGGATAGTCGGATCAACCTTCTTTTGTATAAAATGGTGGCTTTTGTATAAAATCAATGAAGACGCCACCTCAGTGGAAACTTTACACATCAACCACCCATCGGTGAACGTCGCTCGGACAGACAGATGCCGAAAGCTAATGTTTTGCAATATGAAGAAACTCTGAAGAAACTGTTGTCGTTCCTCGCAACAATACGCATCTAAGATAAACTACATCTCATAACCAAATTCAGAATCGATAAAATTTCATAGGATTCTTAGAATTTGTCATTCTTCGAACGGTCCGTTCTCTGCGGAATCTCGATCGAAATGGCTCGCGCGCGCCGAAAAGCAGCTTTCTTATATCTAATGAAGTAATTTTATTAGCCCCGCCCTTTCATTAATCGTTGAGTGCACATTATATTTACACCCATATCAGATCACAAAGGGTTAATTTATTAAATACAAGAAGCTGCTTTCCGGCGCGCGCGAGCCGTTTTGATCGGGATTCCACAAAGAGCGGTTCGACATTCAATGCAGCGGAGCGGACACAGCAGCACTGAGTGGGTGGCAATGCTGAAAATTTATTTCAATTTTTGGAGGTTTAGCGAAAAATCATCAAATGGCGGTCGGACAGTTGCAACGCAAGGTGTCGACAAGCGATTGGATGCAGTCCAATAACTAGGATAGAAGTTGCATTGGGAAAAGAAAATTGGTTCTTATCAGGGCCAACATTTTATGGAAAGAAAGAGTTAATTGCGAAAATGGGCTGTTTCGGTGGCATCGGGTTTGGCATGGTTCCTTGGTTGCTGTTAGTGATTCCATCCATTCAAATTTACTACATCATCTCCCTCCGATGCGCTATCAATTTCGCTATTTACGATTGAGTTTGGTACTTGAAAGAAAGTTTATTTCGGATAGTCGGATCAACCTTCTTTTGTATAAAATCAATGAAGACGCCACCTCTGTGGAAACTATCTACAGCAACCACCCATCGGTGAACGTCGCTCGGACAGACAGATGCCAAGAGATAATGTTTGATAATATGAAGAAACTTCGTCTTGAGTCAAATTTATGTTGTTACTCTTCACAACAATACGCATCTTAGATAACCAACAGCTCATAACCAAATTCAGAATCTTGCGAGAAAATTTCATGAGATTCTTAGAATTTGTCATTCTCCGAAAGGTCCGTTGTCTGCTGCGGAATCCCGATCAAAATGGCTCGCGCGTCCAAAAGCAGCTTTCTTATATCTAATGAAGTAATTCCATTAGCCCCGCCCTTCATTAATCGTTATGAGTGCACATTATATTTACACCCATATTAGATCACAAAGGAGCGGGGCTATCGGGTTTAATTTATTAAATACAAGAAAGCTGCTGTTCGGCGCGCGCGAGCTGTTTTGATTGGGATTCCACAAAGAGCGGTTCGACATTCGATGCAGCGGAGCGGACACAGCAGCACAAAGGCGGTCGGCGGTCGGACAATTTCAACGCAAGGTGCTGTCAAGCGTTTGGATGCAGTTAGTTATTGGAAAGGCGCATTGGGAAAAGAAAATTGGTTTTTCTCAGGACCAGCATTTTATGGAAAGAAAGAGTTAATTGCGAAAATGGATTGTTTCGGAGGCATCGGGTTTAGCGTGGTAGCTTGGTTGCTGTTAGTTATTCCACCCGTTCAAATTAATTTCATCATCTCCCTCCGCCACGCTATCAAATTTGCCAGTTATGATTGCGTTTTGCACTTTAAAAAAGTTCATATCGGATTGTCCGATCAACCTTCTTTTGTATACATAAAGACCTTTTTGGAGGACACCATCCTCAAAAATGGCCGAAATAAAGGAGTAATAAGCAGAATCAGAAGTGGCGTGAAACCAAACACAAATATATTTATATGCAACGTTTGGTCTTCGCCCGCGATAAGTAGCGTTCGTGGCAAAGTAAGGATTGTGATGTCCTGACTGAAAGCCAGTCGAGTGGCTTCTGCGGTCGATGAGTCATGTTAATTCCACGGTTAGAGACTCAAAGTCCATCCAACTGAGAACAACTATTCGACTTCTTGATTCAGTTGGCCAAATACTATCAATTTCGAATAGCTACGTAGTCCTACGTCACCTTTGCGTACAACCCGATTGGGCTGCACCTTTGAGTTTTTTAAACATATTTTTAATCAAACTCATTTGTACACTATACACGGTTATCGCGGCGTACTGCCCAACTCAAACCAAAACCGGCGATGGATCACCGGCCGCCCTTCGGAGGGACATCCTCAAGCTAACGCGGAGACAAGGTCATAGCCGGTGACCTAAATGCGAAGCATCAAGCCTGGGACAACAGTCGCGGCAATCGAAACGGTACCATCTGGAGGAAGGCCACTACACGATCCTGAGCCCGGATTCCTCCACTCGGTTGAGTTGGTCCGGAGTCAATACAAAAACAGACCCTTACATAACCAACATGAACGATCACATCTCGCAGTCGGTCGTTTATCAGCAGCTCAGCTCGGATCACTATCCGGTGGTGGCGAAGATTTGCTCCTCGTTTAATTGGCATTATCAGTCCCGGCGTAACTATCTTCGAGTCGACTAGAGTTGGTTCCAAAAGCGCTGTCCCAGACCTGTGAACTACACGTCCCAATGGCAGGTAAGCAGACCCCTTTGATACACTTATCAAAGATTTGATCCGTTTATTAAATGTCACTCACAGGCAGTATCAACGCATTGGGCCGCCTGTGCTTGAGACACGTTGCAATCGCTTGACAAAAATCATTCAGGCCAGAATGGTGGACCTCAGAAATAGTGATTTCTTCAATAAGATCCGCGCTCTCCCCGACTGTGCTATGTCATTCTGGAAATTGACCAAAATTCTCAAATCAAAGCCTTTGCTTCATTAAAAATATCATACAAAAATGATAAAAAGTTACGTATTGCCATGTTCGGGAAAACTGGAAGAACATCGCCTAAGACCGACGATTATGGAGTTTGCTAATACGCGAGGCATAGGTGGTTGACGCTGCGGCCAACCTGTTTCCAGGTATTAGTATGCTGTCCTGAATGGTCCTAAAAGTCATCTGACTGACATCTGCGCATGGTATACATAAAAAGCACCTGACACACATGCCATCACACCAGGGTTCGAAACAACATTAGATAAGGAGCATCTGCTTCAAGTGTAAATGGTTTGTATGGGAAATTACTGAAGTCAATATAGAGCAAGATTGCCATCTTTTTTGTAAAATTTGGAATTTATTTTGTTTCTGGATATTTCCGCTAATCTAGTCTCAGAACTTTGATATGCCTCGACCGCAAGGCGAACCTGGACCAGCGATTCTTTTTCAATAAAAGTGAAAGGCGAATTTCTTTTTTCATCACCAGAACGATAGGAAACAATGCGAACTTGCATTATGAGGTGGTAAACTGTAAGGAAATCCCTTGATTGTCACTTTTAATCAAAAGAGGGGAAGTCGATAAGTCGATGATGAGAATTCTATATAGATATAGCATGCGACTTTTACTAGATAGAGCTTGATTTTATCTATGGTCCAATGCACCGAATGACAAATGACGTTTGATGGCGCTGCTTACTAAAATGAACACTTGTCATGAACTCGATGAATGAAAAAGTATTCATTCTAAGTAAACAGCGCACCGCTCAAACGTCAATGATGAACTCGGTGCATTGGACCATAGGTAAGGGAGTACCTATTTCAATATGGAATATGAAGTTCTGATTGAATGCCATTCTACGCAGCCAGTAACCAGTACCTACATTTGTAAAATTATCGCCCACTTTTCTTCGATATACGTACATCCATGCATCAATGAGCTTGCAAAGTGCATTGCAACCTACTTAATTGATGCTTATCATTCATCTTAAATCTGAGTGCTTTGAGAATAGGTCGTATTGCAAAAGAGAGTTCTCTTGCTCCATTCTCTTTCGATTATTACAGATCTATATAAAGTTTACTTAGATTTCTTGGCAGATATCTAAAGATATAGCTTTGTCAGCGTTCTGAAGTGAAAATGTGGCAAAATATGCAAAAATAGCTTGTACAAGCGAAAGAGAGCGTGAACGAAGAGAGCCTCTCTGCACATACGACCTATTCGCAATCTAGAAATTGGTTACTGGTTATGCATCCGATTATCCGGGGAGCGCGATTCGATGTTGATAAAAAGAAACAAAAAATATCCTGATGTACTCACCTAGTAAGCTCAGCCGAATCAAGATACTCATCTTGAACCTAGAGCAAGATAATACAAACATGCATAGATGTACTACTTAGTTTCATCGGTGAATGCATAGCTTTTCAGCACACCCAATTATATGGAAAAGGTACCAATAACATAACCAACGAGCCCTATAGAGGTATAGGCCGCTCCATGGACGGTGATTAAATCGCAAAAAACCAGCCTCTGGGAACTAGGTATAAAATGCGCCAGTCAGTTAATACGAGCCATTGTATTTCTAGTTAATAGGCTAAATTAGTTACAAACCGATGGCAGCTAGCAAACATGTTTTTAGATCAACAAACTACAAATAATAGTCAGGACATTTATAATGAAATTTTGAAAAATAAATTTGTTTTTTCCGCTTTTGATAAAATTTAAGCTTCCGTTCCCTTAAGATTTTTCACTAGATATAAACATTTTCAATAATCTTTAATGTCTGGAAAACAAATTAGTAAAGATTGTGCCAAGTTACTAAAAGTTAACTTTACTACATTTTTCCTAGAAAACTCACATTTTATTAAAATCTCTGCATGAGGATAAAACGCGCTCATCTAATGTGCTTGACCATGGATGTCATAGTTTGAGAAGGGCGTATGCTGATAATAATTTATTTTAAAATATTATCAATTAAAAGTAAAAAAAAAGAAAAGTGATAAAATAAAGTGAAAAGTGATGAGTAAGAAGTTATGAGTGATGAGAAGGAGAAGTGAGAAACAACAAGTGAGAAGTAGAATTCAGAAAAAGCCCTAAATAGTTTTATAATCAATCGTGAATTGAAAGCTGATTTGGGATATGAGAACTGAGGAGGAGGTGGAGAAGGAAGAAAAAGAATGAAAATTGAGAAGTGAGAACGAAAGGCAAGCAGTAAAAGTGCGAAATAAGAGTGTGATCAGTGAAAAGCGAGAAGAAAGTAGAGGAGTAGTAGTGAGCGAGATACTTTGTGAGAAATGAGTAAAAAGACGAAGAGGAATATGACAATGAATCGCCTGTTTGAGCGTGCTTACAGCGATATACTAGAGTTAACTTTCGAATAGTAGTACAGGCATCTAAGGTCTCGATTCTCAAATTAAACACTTATCAAAAAATATTTGGTAGGCGTTGTAGTGGACACCATCCTTCATAACCGGTACCAAATAGTTTTCGTGAAAAGTTCCATTTGAGAAAACCGCGTTAGATGTCTTTCGCCATACAAATTTCTGGCGGTTAACTCATCTGCTATTTGCGCATATACTATAACGCCTGGATATGGCAGCGGTGGGTAGAAAATCAGTCACGCCAATAATCCATTGATAAATGGATGTGAGAAGCGAGAAACGAGACGTGAGAGGTGCAAGGTACAAGGAGTGAAATTGAAGAATAGAAAAAGCAAGAATAGATGCGAAGGAGAGAAGAATAGTGTGAGACAACTCAGAATAGAGTTTTTCAGCATAGATTTTGGGCATCCAATAAATCCTTTGGATGTAGATGTAGAATATTATAAGTCAACGGAGAGGTTCTCGGTCATCCAAGAACTATGGAATTAGCTCCTCAGATCTACAAGCGTAACTAAAGATCAATCGGACTCGTTTTAAATGTTACATGCCCTTTTGATGTGAATAAGAATAAGTCAACGGCAGAGGTTTTCGGTCACCCAAGAAATCCCTGGAGTTAGGTCCTCTGATCTACACGCGTAACAAAAGTTCAGTTAGACTGTTTAAATTATGGCACATGTCCTTTTGGATGGTTAGATTAGAATGAGCCATCGTAAGAGATTCTGGGTAATCTAAGAAACCCTGAGTTAGGCTCAAGATCTTCACCCGTCACTTTAAGATTTATCGGACCATTTTAAATCTAGTACTGCAAAACCTCTTTGCGTCCAAAACGGGGAGCGTAAATTGAATCAGAGCGTAAAAGGGAACCGTTATTTCGAATTTAGGGCGTAAAGAGAGAGCGCGTTTGTAATTTTGAGCGTAAAGAAGGAGCGCTATTTGGAATTAGGAGCTAAAAAGTTTGCAATATTTAAGGTAAGCAAAGTTTGATATTTAACACACTTTAGTCAAGAAATCAAGAAGTCATAAGTGGTAAAGATCCTTGATGAGCATAGTAAGACGTTCATTATCATTTTCAAGGCTTTAAAGTTTTCGAGAACCTCCTGGAGCTTGGACCTTTGTTTTGTGATACATTGGATAATCAACCATTGCTATGTTCATGGTGATCCAAGTAAACTCAAAGGCCTTAAGATCTCAGCGTAACCAGAGATCTTTCGTCTTGTGGTACAACCCCTAGGTACATAGAATGGAATGCGTCCATTGCATAGGTTCACACATCCAAGAAAACCCTGGAATAGGCCTTAAGAGCTACACATGCAACCAGACTCTTTCGCTTGTTTCAAAAGTGGTACAACTCCTTTATGGTACTAGAATAGAATGCGTCCATTGCATAGATTCGTGGTTATCACAAAAACTCTGGAATAGGCCTTAAGATCTACACGCGTAACAGACCTTTCGTCTTATGTAGAAAGTGGACAACCCTTTGGTACATAGAATGGAATGCGTCCATTGCATAGGTTCATAGTCATCCAAGAAAACCTGGAATAACCTAAGAGCTACACGCGTAACCAGAGCTCTTTCGGCTTGTTTCAAAAGTGGTACAACCTTTGTGGTACATAGAATAGAATGCGTCCATTGCATAGGTTCACGGTGATCCAAGGAAACTCTGAAAAGGACTTAAGATCTAACGCGTACCAGAGATCTTTCGTCTTGTGTAGAAAGTGGTCAACCCCTTTGTGGCACATAGAATAGAATGCGTCATTGCATAGGTTCATTCTTCCAAGAAAACCTGGAAAAGGCCTTAAGATCTCACGCGTAACCAGAGCTCTTTCGGCTTGTTTCAAATAGGCAACCCTTTGTGGTACA
>NC_085140.1:455662074-455689362 GCF_024139115.2 Armigeres subalbatus
ATCTTCTACAATACTTGTCTATTGTTTGATAAAAATTTCGATAGGGTAAGACGGTATAATGCGCCCCACCTGGCCAAAACGCCCCACTTGATTTCTGGAAAACTATAACTAAGGGTCAAAATCAGTTGGTATATACATATTTGTAAAACCATCATCCTAGTGAATATGGGAGTATTTTATATTACGTAATAAAAATAATAGAAAAAGTTACAGTTTTGATGTAACTTTCAATGGTTGTTTGTTCAATATTCTGAGCGACGCTAGCATACCATCCACAAAACTTGACTGGAACACTCAGTTGGGCAACCAAAACTTTCTCAATGGTTAATTTGATATAAAATTGCTTCCATCTTCAAAATGTAACGTTTTCAAAAATATGTGTCACTGGTCAAAACGCCCCAGTGTAGGCAGGACGATATGCCCTACCAACTGGACACAAGCAGGGCAGAGCTTGCAGCAGTTGCTACCAAATTATATGAAAACATTGACTGTAATTCCAACCTGCTTAAATGGACTTATGTTGGTTTTTAATACATAAGATTTGTAACCTTTATTATGGGTTTGATAAAATACTAATGAAGGCTATGAAACGTCTTCAGTTAAGGTGCGTATTGCCCAGGCACTTTTGAAATTCATTTTTCACGACTTTTCAAAAAGTTAATTACGTGTTATCTGTAATATTTTATATGACTACTCACGAGAAATGCATTTGCGACTTCCTGGACTACCAAAACACAAAGTTTGCATAAATTGCGTTGAAAAGTAAAAAGTTATCAAGGAGTCCTGGGGGGGCATATTATACCGTCTTACCCTACCTTTTATGCAAATGTTCACGTTGTCATATGTATGTATAGCGACAGACCCATAACAAATGATACAAAAAATGTCGAGTAAAAAAGTGATGCCAGTCTGGGCATTTTTTCCTAAGCAATGGAGGGGGAATCTGCTCAACAGACATCCTGGGTTGTCCAGGAAGTGCGGGGTTAGGAGCCACCTCCAACAGCAAACGAGGTAGGCAGGACTGCATCCCCGACCCGCTAAACCGTTTCCATTGCCGCCCATCGTCCCTTCGGTACAACCAGAAAGTAATGCTTCAGCACCAGTCTGGGTGTCGCTATTCGTATTGGTGCTAGACCCCAATGATGGCGATGGTACCCACCCCGAGTAACACCGAGAATATTTTTTCAAAAGTTCAAAAGTCGTGTTGTATGGAATACAAAATTATTAAAACATGTTATTTTCGAAGAGAACTGTGAAAATGGCGAATCTTTTTGACCGCAGTTTCTTCTGAGCCCGTAGTAGGCTCGACTTCCACAGATGATGCGCCTTCGATTTCACGACTGACATTGTTATCGGCGTTAGCAGATCCGAGGTGACGAATTCTCCGACCACCTCGAAGGTTCTCCCTGTCTATCGTAACACTGCTTCCCAGGCGGGCCTGTCGCGCTCTGTTCCGCCCACAAGCATGTACTTTGTCTTTGAGGCATTCACCATTAGTCCAAATTTTGTAGCTTCACGTTTCAGGCGGAATACAGTTCTGCATTTTGCAATGTTCCGCGACAATGTCCATGTCATCCGCGAAACAAATAAATTGACTGGATCTGTTGAAAATCGTACCGCTGTTACACTCGGCTCTCCGCATGACACCTTCTAGCGCAATGTTGAACAACAGGCACGAAAGTCCATCACCTTGTCTTAGTCCCCGGCGCGATTCGAAGAATTGGAGTGTTCGCCCGAAATCTTTCACAGTTTTTCACACCATCCACCGTTGCTTTGATCAGTCTGAAACTTCCAGGAAGCCGTTCTCGTCCATAATTTTCCATAGCTCACGCGGTCTATACTGTCGTATGCCGCCTCGAAATCAACGAACAGATGATGCGCTGGGACCTGGTATTCACGGCATTTTTGAAGAGTTTGCCGTACAGTAAAGATCTGGTCCGTTGTCGAGCGGCCGTCAACGAAGCCGACTTGATAACTTCCCACGAACTCATTCACTAATGGTGACAGACGACGGAAGATGATCTGGGATATCACTTTGTAGGCGGCATTAAGGATGGTGATCGCTTGTATCGATACCATGGGTTGTTATTGACTCTGTATTTGTATTCGTAAATCATGCGCTGTCTTCTAAGGTATGGACAATTGATATGACCCAGTTGGAAGAACAATTGATATGAACTCCAGAATAGTTTGGAGAACCGAATTCTAAACCATGTGAATAGTTTCTAAGGGCCAGTATGAAGACCATGGGTTGCTATTTGTTTTGTTTCGAGCCCAGTTGACTTGAAATATTATGTGGTTTGAACTTCAAACTGATTTAGTGCAGTTAGAAAATTCTATTTCCACGTAACTATACCTATCGTAAAAAATGCGCATGGCCTATAAGGGCCTGTGTGGAGCACATAGCTTGCTATTCGTTCTGTACCGAGCCCAATTAAATTTGAAGATTAATTGGTTTGAAATACAAAATGATTTGGAGAACTTAGAACATCCGGTTTGGACATATCGAAATCGTAAATCAGGTGGATGACTTCTAAGGGCCTGTATAGACACCATGGGTTGCTATTGGCTTTGTATTGAGCTCAGTTGACTATATCAATAGTATTTAGAAAGGTCGTTAATCGTTAATCATGCGCATATGTATGGACACCATGGGTTGCCATCAGAGTTTGCAGAAATCGCCTAGCAATACGTAACTGAACGAAGCACAATGATTAGAATAGAATGCGTCTACTTGCATAGGTTCACGGTGATCCAAGGAAACTCTGGAAAGGACTTAAGGATTTACACGCGTAACCAGAGATCTTTGGGCTTCTTGTTTCAAAATGGTACAACCCTTTGCGGTACATAGAATAGAATGCGTCCATTGCATAGCAGGTTCACGGTGATCCAAGGAAACTCTGAAAAGGACTTAAGATCTACACGCGTAACCAGAGATCTTTCTCAGTCTTGTGTAGAAAGTGGTACCCAACCCCTTTGTGGCACATAGAATAGAATGCGTGCATTGCATAGGTTCAGTGGTCATCCAAGGAAACCCTGGAATAGGCCTTAATAGCTACATGCATAACCAGATCTCTTTCGGCTTGTTTCAACAGTGGTACAACTCCTTTGTGGTACATAGAATAGAATGCGTCCATTGCATAGATTCATGGTCATCCAAGAAAATTCAGGAATATGTCTTTTTAAATCTACACGCGTAACCAGAGATCTTTCTCGGATTAATCAACAAGTGGTACCAAGCCCTTTGTGGTAGGGTTCCTCCTTAGCGGTGCGGTAAGACGCGCGACTACAAAGCAAGAATATGCTTTACAAGGATGGCTGGGTTCTGATTCCCGGTGCTGGTCTACGCCAGCTTTTCGGATTGAAATTGTCTCGACTTCCCTGGAAGCATAAAAGAATCATCTGTTAGCCTCATTGATATACGAATGCAAAATGGTAACTTGGCTTAGAAACCTCGCAGTCCTAATAACTGTGAAGTCTTGGCGTGTCTCGTCAGAGGGCCAAGTCGTGTCAGGGCTGTTTAGCGTCCACACCTAACTCCAGGACTTGGGCTTGTGCGCTTTGAGTGGCACACGGTTGCTTTGGCAAAACCTACTTGCGGATTCATGCAGCTTTTTATAGGAGGCTTGCCGGGCCCAGTGTCAAACCCCACCACATCCTAGGCAGGCAGGCACCACCACTCGCATGAATGGCCTGGGAGAGGGAATAACATAGGGGGAGGGGCCTTTTAGACCTGGAAGGGCACTTTTAGATTCACACGCGTGATCCAGAGATCTTTTGGCTTTGTTTAAAAAATGGTAAATGCTCTTTGTGGTATACAGAATATAAAGCGTCCATTGCATAGATTGGATGGTCATCCAAGAAAACCCTTGTAAAAAGGCCTGCACGCTTAGCTTTTCAGAGATTTTTGGCCTGTTTGAAAAAGTTAGACATGCCCTTTATGGTACGTAGAATAGAATGCGTTATTTTAAATTTCCATGGTCATCCAGGAAAACCCGGCAGTAAGACGTTAGGATCTACATGTTTAACCAGAGATATATCAACCTGTTTTAAATGTGGTACTTTTCCTTTGTGGTCCATAGAATAAAATGCGTTCATGGCATATGCTAATGGCCATCCTAGAAATTTATGGAGTAAGGCTTCTAGGCTTACACGAATATCTATAATAACACAATACATGATCTAATATAGTGCCGTTTTTCTTTACGTTTTTATCGTGAAGTTATTTCGTTCCAATTTATTCACATTTTGCATTTCCAAGAAATAAACAGTTTCGTACGTGATATGAATGAAGTTAGTATACTACCTGGAACGCATGACAACAAGAACTACTTGGAATGCGAATATATCAAAAATGAGGTTACACACCTTGTCAATAGCTGCCTAGAGCTAATGACAACAACTTGAACTATTTGGAATGCAAACATATACAACAGCCTCCCGTTCGGGGTTAATCTGCAAATCGTAGCTGTATCGAGTTCATACATAGTTCCATGGAAACAACTAAAGCTACTTGGAATGCATACATTCACTCAGATGAGGTTGCACAGCTTGTTATTTTTCGATAAATGGCTTCATCACGGAGGTTAATCAGCAGGCCCTAACTCTACGTATTTCGTAGATTACTTCGAACCCATGACAATAACATGCACCACATACAGTATACAGTATACAGTATTTACCTGATTTTGTCATTCTCCGACTTTGTCTACCCTGATTTTGTGGACCCTGATTTTAGCACGTTTTCGACCCGATTTTATCACCACAAAGTTTTTATTTTTTGTCGTTTGTATTGTTACCTACCTACCTGCTACCTGACAGCAATGACAACAAGAAAAACTCTTTGGAGTTCAAACATATACTAAAAGGGGTCAAACAACTTGTTTATTCTCAATAACTGCATCCATTACGGAGTTTGATCTACAGACCTTGACTCTATAGAGTTCGTAGATTACCTGGAGCCCACGACAACACCAAGAACTACTTGGAATACAATTATATACCAAGAAGAGGTCACGCAACTTGTTTATTTTTCAATAACTGCCTCCATTACGGAGGTTGATTCACAGACCTTAACTCTATGGAGCTCGTAGACTACCTGGCACCAATGACAACAACAAAACTACTTGGGTACAAACATATACCAAAAGGGGTCAAACAACTTGTTTATTCTCCAACAGCTGCCTCCATTACGGAGGTTGATCTACAGACCTTGACTCTATGGAGTTCGTAGACTACCTGGAGCCCACGACCACAACAAAAATTACTTGGAATACAATTATATACCAAGAAGGGTCCACACAACTTGTTCATTCTCCAATAGTTGCCTCCATTTCGGAGGTTGATCTACAAACCTTTGACTCTATGAGTTCGTACACTACCTGGAGCCCACGACCACAACAAGAACTACTCGGAATACAAACATATACCAAGAAGGGGTCACACAACTTGTTTATTTCTCCAAAAGCTGCCTCCATTACGGAGGTTGATCTATAGACCTTAACTCTATGGAGTTCGTAGACACCTGGAGCCCACGACAACAGGTAATACCACTTCGCATCCAAGTAATCTTTGGTTCCGCGTGTAGACCGAAAGACCTATTCAGGGATTTCTTGGATGACCAAGAACCTATGCTGGTACGCATTCTATTTTATGTGTCATAAAGGGCATGTACCATGTTTAAAACCGTCCGATCGATTTTTTGTTGCTTCTATAGACTTTATAGCCTTAATCCAGAAATTTCTTGGACTATCAAGAACCTATGATGTGAACACGTTCTATTCTACGTATCACAAAGGGCATATATCACATTCGAAGCAGTCCGGTAGATCGTTGGTTACTCATGTAGACCGTAAGATCTCACTTCTTGGAAGTGTGATACATGTACCATGCACAGAAAATCGTGATTTGGCTCCGTAATGCACAAGGTCACATGCGCCCACCAAATAAATTAAAGAATAAACATATCTTGTATGCAACTAGTTATACGAAAATTTAGCAAAAAAAAATTAATTAACATTTTATTGCAGTGGAAACGAGAATAGGACTTTTCATAAATTGATACTTGATTCTTCTGTCAGTTCACTGCTGTTTGTTTACATTTTTAGGCTGGCGCGTTTTAGCCTCGGGGTGGCGCGTTTCAACCCGCATGGTGTGAAATTGCACGAAAATGCAACGCTTCAAATAAAATCGTTTTCTCAGAATATAATTGGTTTTCCGTCCAAATTTTTATTCCGTATCATAGATGATAAATTAAATTAGTGGTTAAAAACATTGGAAGTACATAATTTCGACCATTATCATCGTTAAATTCGAAGATTTGCTTAGGGGCGCATATTGAACGTCCCTCCCTAGATATCGACTTGTTCGTTGTTTCATCTGCTGCATCTATTGGAAATTGGGAATCGATATTCGTGCCCTTTTACAATGCAGCACGTAGTGATGGGCTTTCCCCGTGATGGTGGATGATATGCTGATGATAGGCAACGGCTAAGTGATGATGAGCCTTGTACATGCCCCAGTAGTGCCAGCATCAGCAATGGCTCACCTGCGACGATTTAATTTTTACGAGCGATCTACTGGATGCTTCGAGATATATAAGAACTACTTGGAGAGCAGTCTCCCTTTTTCAGCCTACAAAAACTGTAGCGTTGATTGTAATTAATATTAATTTAAAGTATTTATTTTACTATCGAAGGGAAGATGACGCAATATGGGTATGGTCTGATAATTTGTGAACAGTATAAAACCAAGATCGAATACGTTCCATTTATTATTAACCCGTATCAGCCTGAGTGAAGGAAAAAAATCAAATTGCTGCCATTTCGTCATTTTTTGTCATATTGTCGTTGTTTACTCACTGTTCTGCTCGTTACGGATTCCAGAACTCAGAATACATGTTCAATATTTAGGCTACATATCAGAAATATGGATATCTAACTTCAGCTTTTTGCAATACAAATGGATATATGACATGTCTCCTTCAAGCAGCTTGGGACTGTCTTTCGGATGAGAATTTTATTTGAGTGTCACATTCCTTCTTGTCCTGCGAAATGCTGGAGTTTAATACCCATATTGCCACAGTTTGAGGTACATATTTTTTAAATGGCCGAGCTAGATGCTTCCGGGAGCTCTCCTAAGGGCCTTCGAACTGGTGGTGGTTAATATACAAAGAACCATATCAGGATGCCCTATGCCCACTTGTCTTGCAAGATGCTGAAGTTCAATTGCTAATATGGAGCGAATTATATTGAACTGGTTATTTTGGGAACCGACTCCCAAAGGGTCACTTTGAAGAAACCAGTTGTTGGCCATTTCTGGAACAGATGTCACAATGATTTTTTATGCTGGTATAATGCCTATATGAAAATCTACCGAAATGGTATGAATAGAGACGAAAAAACGACCTCGACATTTTGATAGACTTACGTCATCAAAAAAGGAAATTGCGGAAGAACTCCGAATAGGCTAATACGACAAAACATTAGTAAATAACAGAAATTCGAATATTTTTCCTTCACTTAGGATGATAAGGGTTAAGTTAATAACAATTTGTCGTCATGTCTGACCACAGGAAACAGTTGTTCGGAGTGCTCGAATCAGTGTTTCAGCTGGTCGGTTTGGTCGGCCAGTAGTTGACCAGTCACATCTTTCGCAGACATCGTCGCGTCAACCTTCGCCCGGCGTGAGATATCGTAAAGTAAGCAATAGCTACCAGGTTGCTGCGGAAGGATTGTTCGAATTACTCTACCAAATAACATTTATAATATGTGTAACAATGGACTGCAATACGATCTCAGCCATCTTCAGCATGGCTATAGCTTCGTTACTCCACCATCAACTACTGAGTCTCCGGGCTGCAGTATATCTTATATAGATAACATTGCGCTAGAAGTACTCACATGTTGTCGATGGAAAATTAAAATTGTTGGGAGGACCACCCTATGACCCTGAAACGCACCACCTATTTACGGTGGTCTCATCGTCTGACAAAATCTGTCAAAAACAGTTACAGTCATTCATTGAGTGCATTCACCACCACCGCGACAGTAATCACGTCGTGTTTTTTTTAAATCGTTGTAATTAGTTTGAAATAAAGATTTTAATCTGTTTGTTGTGTAAATCACCAGCCTATTTATTATAACAAAGTGGCGACGAGTATATTCAGTGTCGGTTTCGTGAAATTCCGTCGGCGAAAGGTCAGTTTTTCGGTCGACAAAACTACCGCGTGTGTGCAGTGATAAGTTGAGGTTAGCAGCATAATGCCGGATCCAACTGTACATCAGGCATCAGGAGGCGCATCGAAGAATTCCAACCAGATGCTGACGCAAAACCTCCAACAGCAGCAGCAGTTGATGACGCAATTCACTCAGCAGGTTTCAGCAACCCAGCTTAATTGTCATTCAAAAGTCGTCGAGGGACGAAATTGTTTTGGATTCGCTCTCTAGCAACATCACTGAGTTCGTTTATGATCCGGAGCAGGGCTGTACCGTTGACTCTTGGTACGCACGGTATGCGGATTTATTCGACAAAGATGCCGAAAATTTGACGATGCAGCGAAAGTCCGATTGCTGATGAGGAAATTGAATCCAGCAGCGCATGCAGGGCTCACAAATTTTATTTTGCCTAGACTATCAAAAGAGTTAACATTCAGTGAAACAGTAGCGAAATTGAAACAATTTTTGGATCTCCAGTTTCTGTGTTTCACCGCCGTTATTTGTGTCTGCAAACGACAAAAGAAGATTCCGACGATTTTGTGTCGTATTCGTGCAAAGTGAACAAAGCGTGTGTGGATTTCGAGTTGCGAGAACTTCCTGAAGAGCAATTTAAATCACGGTGTGTCTGTGACCATTATTAACGAAAAAACATCCATTCATTCTAGACTCGCCTTTCGAAAGATATAATATCAGGCGTCTGCTATGAAAATTTCAAAATCTTTCATCTAGGGAATCGAAAGTTATAGCAGTTACAAATTTAATGATTTTTACGTTCGATATCTCACTAATATGCAACCATATATACCGTGAATTTCCTCCTGATTACATCCAAATAAATTATCATCAAATATGCAATTTGCAACCTCAATCAACTATAACCTAAAACCTATTCTTTGAATAATAGAAAAAAATAGCAAAGGATGTTAGAGATTACATTGTACAAATATCGATGGCAAAATAGACAATACAACCAAAATACAGTATTCAAATTACAGAATTATTGCAGTTCAATCTCCTAATCATACCAAAGTGTGAATATTGTCTATGACAGACAAGTAACTACACTCTGTATGATGATTCAGCTTTTATTAAATATGATAATAGTTGGTAACATAGAATATCGCGCTGAAACAATGTTGTCTTTCATGGTTACTAGGTAGTTAGTAAGATTAGTAACCAACATTTAAACAACAGTGTGCATCATTTGTTGTCAGTTATACAACCATCATCCAGTATCGAACTGGATCAAGCAGTGGTACGAAAACGAGTTCCATTTGGGAAAAAATGGGAAAGGCTAGATCACACGAGGAAACCGCCTTTTCCGAGAACGGTAGACGGAAAAAGCATGTATGCAATTCACTTGAACGTCTCAACAATTTAACTGATTTGCTGAAAAACGATACATTTACTTCATAAAATAAAACATAAATTAATTTACAATGTTATGAAAACTTATATGTGAATATGTACATTTTGTGGAAGATAATGAATTGAAAATATATTTGAGGTAACCACTTCCCTTCGGTAGGACTCGAAACCCGACCCTACAGTACGCTAGACTAGTGCTTTAACCAACTAAGCTACGAAGGACCTCCATCGGCCTTCGCAACCTGAAGGCTACTGAATGAGCTCGAGATTCCTAAATTGGACGCATAGTCAAATCACTCACAACCCATTTGTCAAGCCAACACTTCCATATGTGTATAGTACACGTCCACATTAGAGGAGCGTGAGTATTTAGTCTGTTGACTTGTAAGGTCGTCTTCAGTGTCTCGACTTGAGTCGAGTCAAGTACGAGACACTGAAGATGACAGTTGAGGTCGAAATACGATATGTAATATGATTTGGTGGAATTAAATGGAATTGTACTAAAATCGTCTCATGACAGTGAAATATTTCTTAAATAGTTTCAGTCTTTTGAAATCTCTCATTTTCTTACCTGGCTTCATGGAAATGCGATGGTTTCCATCTTCTAGTCGGATACTAGTATTCCCTGTGTCAGTTAATTTATGAAGTAAATGTATCGTAGTCCAGCAAGTCAGTTTCAGTAATTGTTGAGACGTTCCGAAGTGGTGCATATATGCTTTTTCCGTCTACCGTTCTCGGAAAAGGCGGTATCCTCATGTGATCTAGCCTTCCCCATTTTTTTCCAAATGGAACTCGTTTTCGTACCACTGCTTGAATCGAACTGGATGATGGTTGTATAACTGACAACAAATGATGCATATTGTTGTTTAAATGTTTATTACTAATTTTACTAACTACCCAGTACCCATGAAAGACAACATTGTTTCAGCGCGGTATTCTATGTTACCAACTATCATCATATTTAATAAGCAGAATCATAATACAGAGTGTAGTTACTTGTCTGTCATAGACAATATTCACACTTTAGTATGATTAGAGATTGAAGTGCAATAATTCTGTAATTTGAATATGTACTGTATTTTGGTTGTATTGTCTATTTTGCCATCGATATTTGTATAATGTTATCTCTAACATCCTTTGCTATTTTTTTCTATTATTCAAAGAATAGGTTTTAGGTTATAGTTGATTAAGGTTGCAAATTGCATATTTGATATATAATTTATTTGAATGTAACCAGGAGGAAATTCACGGTATATATGGTTGCATATTAGTGAGATATCGAACGCAAAAATCATTAAATTTGTAACTTGCTGTAACTTTCGATTCCCTAGATGAAAGATTTTGAAATTTCCATATCAGACGCCTGGATATTATATCTTTCGAAAAGGCGAGTTCAGAATGGATGGACATTTTTTCGTTAATAATGGTCACAGACACACCGTGAAATGTCTCATTTTGTGTGGTCTGAAATCATCGCGAGACTCAGCTGGCATTCGTATGAGGTTGATTACCAAATTAAATGAGACAGAAGACATTTCTCTGGAAAAAGTGGTAGAAGATTGTAA
The DNA here is from genome assembly GCF_024139115.2 of Armigeres subalbatus. Lineage (NCBI taxonomy): Eukaryota > Metazoa > Arthropoda > Insecta > Diptera > Culicidae > Armigeres > Armigeres subalbatus. Next base: position 455,673,224 of record NC_085140.1, read on the forward strand.
AAGTTTACTGATCCTGAAACAAGACAACAGTCTTGTAGAAAACAGCAATCATTCAGTGTTGTGAATGCAGTTCATCAGGATCGACCTTCCAAGCCTAAACACAAACAAGGTGCCGGGGGAAAAGTGAACAACGATCAACCGAAACCCCCATGTTGGTCATGTGGGGGAATGCATCGTGAACATCATTGTCGCGAGTGCAAGAAAAAAGGACATAAAGAAGGATATTGTGTCTGTTTTTCATCTGGAAATACCAGCGGCACAAGAAGAAAAAGTACAGTTCTAAGCACAGCAAGGATGTGAAGATTGTGTCAGTGAAGAACATCAGTCAGCGAAGGAAGTACGTGGAAATCCATATCAACGATGTTCCGGTTCGGTTTAGCGTCGGACATAACAATCATCTCCGACAAATTGTGGCGAATCGAGAAGTGCCATTTCAAAATGGAACAAGTGGAATATTTGGGGCAAATTCTGGATGGTGATGGACCCGATCCGAATAAGACAGCAGCTATCGCTACCATGCCACTGCCTCAAGATGTTTCGTCACTCCGTTCATACCTAGGAGCTGTAAATTATTACGCAAAATACGTTCCTTAAATGCGTAATTTACGTTTCCCGATGGCTCAGCTGTTCGAATCAGGAGCAAAATGGGTATGATCAGAAGCAATTCAGCGATCATTCAATCTGTTCCGTGTAATCCTACGGTCACCGTAAACACTGTCGCACTACAACCCAAAATTGGTAATCATAGTGTCGGTGGATGCTTCAAATTACAGAATTGGAGCGAGCAACGCCCACAAGCTACCAGATGGATCAGTGAAACCGATATCCTATGCGTCGAGAAGCTGAGTCCAACTCAACTACAGCCAAATCGAGAAGGAGAGACTCACGCACTGATTTTCGCCGTTACCCGGTTACAACGTATGATTTTTGGACGACAGTTTTTACTGGAGATAGATCACAAGCCTTTACTGGCTATTTTGGTTCCAAGAAAGGCATTCCAGTATATACAGCCAACAGACTTCAGCGATGGGCATTAACGCTGCAACTGTACGATTGCAACATTAAAAACATGAGAACAGAAAGTTTCGGTTATGTTGATTATCCTTTCTCGCCTGATCCAGAGTCTATTATATAGAGTTGCGCAAAGAGGATCTTCTTACTCTTATTCAGAATGATGCTCTTGTTATTATGTTGAAAACTTTCATTTTGTTCAGCCCTTCAAGTGACTTCACCGAAGTGATCACTTCTAAAGCTTTTTAATTCGATAATCAAAGTCACCTGCAGAGTGCAAACACGTAAGTTTCTTGTTGCAACTTTATTGGGGGTGTATCGAAGTTTTTGAAGCTGTTTCTAGAACAAATCTAATACATTTCATTTCATGAGTTTTAATTCGCCATATTAATCATCAGGCGATAACAATACTTCCGCATTACCAACAATCATTTGTTTACTTTGCTCGATAGGTAGACGATTTGACAGTTCAATAGGTAGATTTGGCTTCACTCTTTGCGTAACTCTAAATATAATAGACTCTGGCCTGATCAACACTCACGTCCATCCAAATGAAGAATGCGTCATCGCATCGATTGAACTGGAAGACACCACGGAAGACATCGTCAAGCAATCAGCGGAAGCTCTGCCAGTCACGTTCAAGATGATTCAAGCAGGAACACAGTCGGATGCAGTATTGAAGCAGGCTAAGCAGTTCGTTCAGACAGAATGGCCGTCAAATCAGTCCAAAATCAACAGTTTTACCAGCGTCGGGGAAGCCATTGTCTTCGATTGCCTCACCTATGGAGAACGACTGGTTATTCCATCAAAATTTCGAGATCGAGTTCTACGAGTAACTACACAAAGGACATCCTGGAGTAGAAAGAATGCGGTCCATATCACGTAACTACGTCTATTGGCCTGGAATCGACGAGCAGATCAATCGTCGTGTTCGTACGTGCGTAGAATGTTGGCCTACTTGAATCTCGGCCTACACCAGAAAAACCTTGGCAGCGGATTCATGCAGACTGTGCTGGACGAGTCGACGGTAATTACTATTTGATTGTTGTCGACGCAATCAGTAAATGGCCATGGTATACCAAACGTACTACAACGTCTGCTACAGTGGTCATGTTCCGTGAGATCTTTTCCAGAAATGGGGTGCCGGAAACATTGGTTATAGACAACGGTATACAGTTCACCAGTGAAAATTTTGAGACCTTTTGCAGTAGCAGTGTCATCCTACATTTGCAAACGCCGCCGTCAAACGGACTCGCCGAGAGATTCTTCGACACATTCAGAGACATCGGGGGGAGAAACACTCCGCGATGCTATTGGCACTTTTCATCTGCTACCGCTCAATTCCTGGTCGTTGCGCACCTGAAGGGAAGTCACCAGCCACCAGTCACTGTTACTGGGAAGAAAACTAAGGACATCACTAGATCTACTGAAACCACCAACTTCGTTAAACAAGCAAGCCGAATCAAAGCAAGAAAGTCAGTTCAATCGTGAGCATGTCACGAAAGCAAGATATTTACTACGATACAGAAGAGCTCGTTTGGACGAAAGTACACCGAAACGATACCTGGTCATGGGAACACGGCCAAGTACTAGAACGGATTGGTCGAGTAATCTACAACATGTGGCTACCGGAAAAGCGGAACCTTATTAGGTCACACTGCAATCAACTGAAGAAACGGTATGAATCAGAACAACTACAGTGAAACCTCCATGAGTCGATATTGAAGGGACCATCGACTCATAGAAATATCGAGATGTGGAATAGAAAATCCCTGGGAAGTTGTTTGAAGGGACCATCACAGTAACCCAGAAAATATTTTTTAATATGGCATAATTTACTTCCATGAGTCGATATCGAGTCAGAATATCGACTCATGGAGGTTTGACTGTAGCATCAACGGCGCAAAAGAAGTGCACTCAAATCCCGCTCTGTATACTTTTGGATTTATACGATCTTAGTCAAACTACAGTACCAGAACCATCCGAAAAAGATGTTTTAGTTACTAGATAAAGATTGTCGCTTCGGTTCCCTTTGTTCTGCTGTCCGGAACATGTTGGGTATCAAGCTGTCAAATCGTATGGATTTTTCTTCTTTGACATTTAGCTCCCTATGTCCCCTATGGTATGAGCCGTATCATCTCTTCTAAGAGGGGGAGGTGTTGGGAGGATCACCCTACGACCCTGAAACTACCAAGCGAGCGAACGAGAGGAAGCGATCTGTCAGCCGACAGCAACAGTTGCAGTCATTCATTGAGTGCATTCACCACCACCGCTACAGTAACCACGCCGCGTTTTTTAATTGGCGTAATTAGTTTTTAATAAAGATTTTAATCTGTTTCTGTGTAAATCATCGGCCCATTTATCATAACAAAAATTAAGATATTTAGGCTAATAATGCTAATAATATGCAACAAGCGTAATTTGAACATAATAACCTTACCACATTTTGACGAATGACTATGTCTGTGTTTTCTATACCGGCGATTTTGAGAATCGAAGAGCGTCACGAGAATATGATAGACTTTGAACGTTAATATCTTAGCCGTTTCTTGATGAATTTCCGAGTGTTTTGGACAAGTTTTTGGGTGTCAAGGAAGAATCAACGCTTCTATATAGCCTTCTAAAAGTATTGATGCTCAATCATTTATAATCACTATGATTAATGAGATGAGTGTATTACTTCTGCGTGAAGTTTTGCAATGTTATGCAAATGCTAAAATCATCTTCCAAACTTAGACGTACATGTTCATGATAGAAGTAGAGGCGAAAGTATAGTTTTGATAGAATACGGCAGGCAGGAAGAATGTTCTATAGAAATGGATTTGAAAGCGAGCGGAGGCAATATTTGTGATGGTACAAATCTCCTCCTTCTGAAAACTCTCACATGAGGAGGGAGGAAGAGTATCAGTGTGGAAGCTGATATCTCTCCACTGACAATAGAAGGTGGTTTGATTTGCTCATATACCATCGTGTGTGGAAAAGTTTTCTATCGACGAGTACTGGCTCTGAAATTTCTAATATTGTGTGATGGGCATCAGGTGATAAAGGTCGGCATGAGTTGCCCTATTTTACTTTCCCGTCGAAAATTTTTATTCGCTCAATCGATTCTTTGGCTTATTTAAAGTCAACTTTCCCGAAAACTCCATTTTTTTGACGCCTCTGGGAATTTTTAAAATTTAAAACAAAAATCGAAAAAGTGCTGTTTTTTAAGATTGGCTCGTTTTTGAACGAACATCGGGTGAATTTTTCAGGCCGGTTCACACGCCCAGCACTTTTTCGGTTTTTGTTTCCAATTTTAAAATTAGTTAAACGCTTAAAAAAATATGAGTTCTTTGGGAAAGTTGACCTTAAAAATGTCCAAGAATCGACTGAGACAATAAAACGAGATATTTTTTTTACGGGAAAGGTCGAATTGTCGGCCGAGGCGATACTATCCATGTCCAATCCAGAATAATGTGTTGTAAAATTGAATGAACCATTAAAAAATTAGCAGCGATTTTCAGTAAGATGTAATATGCTCTAGATATTATTAATGAGGACATGTTGTTCATGTTAGTGTTGCAAAGTATCGCAAGATTGTAGCACGTAGTATTGTTCGAATGTTTAGAATCAGTTGTAAATCGATGACCAGTTGTAATGATAAAAAATAAGAGTCAAAGCCAGAAAAGAGAAGAATCGTCTTTACATGTTATGATTGTGGATAAGAATGATCACAATTATGCGTGGTGGGACGTCCGTATTCTAGAGTTTCTTCCTCTGCATTGGTGGCACGTCCGCAAGAAGGGTGTTATTGTGGATCGGAATGGTCACAATTCTGCACGGTTGGACGTCCGCATTTAAATGATTCTTCCTCTGCGTTGGTGGGACGCCCGAAAAAAGAAAAGCATTATTGTTGATAGGATTGATTACAATTCAGTGTGGTGGGATGCCCGCATTCAATGGTTTCTTCCTCTGCGTTGGTAGGACGCCCGCAAGAAGAAAAGTGTGATTGTGGATCAGGATGATTACAATTACGCATGGTGGGACCCTCCTTAGCAGTGCGGTAAGACGCGCGGCTACAAAGCAAAGACCATGCTGAGGGTGGCTGGGTTCGATTCCCGGTGCCGGTCTAGGCAATTTTCGGATTGGAAATTGTCTCGACTTCTTTGGGCATAAAAAGTATCATCGTGTTAGCCTCATGATATACGAATGCAAAAATGGTAACATGTGGCTTAGAAACCTCGCAGTTAATAACTGTGGAAGTGCTTAATGAACACTAAGCTGCGAGGCGGCTCTGTCCCAGTGTGGGGATGTAATGCCAATAAGAAGAAGAAGGATGACCGCATTCAAGTGTTTCTTCCTCTGCGTTGGTGGGACGCCTGCAAGAAGAAAAGTGTTAATGTGGATTGGAAGGATCACAATTCTGCGTGGTGGGACACCCGCACTCGAGAGTTTCTTCCTCTGCGTTGGTGGGACGTTCGGAGGAGAATGGAGTTATTATGGATAGGGTAGATCATATTTCTGCATGGTGGGACCCCACATTCAAGTGATTCTTCCTTTACGATGGTCGAATAAGTATGGAATAACTTTGGATCCAAGAGGTCACACGTACACGACAAGCTTGGTTTCATTGAGAAAATGTATCCACTTATGTTTGAGCTGTGGCACACTACAAGGTACAATCAAGTGGGTGGAATTAAATGAATTTTACGAACTCAAGTAAGTAAGGACATTCCACTAAAAGCTCTAAATAAATGCTGTAGGTAGCTAGGTTTAAATCCCGGTCCGATCTAGGAAATTGTCGGGTTAGAAACTTTCTCGGCTTCCCTGGGCATACACGTATCATCGTGTTAGCCTCACGATATATGACTGCAAAAAATGGTAACTTGGCTTAGAAACCTCGCAGTAATAACTGTGGATGTACTTAATGAACACGAGCTGCGAGGCGGCAATGTCGTAGTGGGGGATATAATGCCAATAAGAAGAAGAATAATGCCTGAAGAATAACAGTCCTATACAAATAGGAAATCAAACAAACATGAAACTGTTATGAATTTATGGGCAGTTTACTGAAAATAGAATACAGATGATCATATGTGATACATCTAAATTGAAATCCCAAAACCGTAGGCAAATGTTACGAGAATTTTTAATTGATGCAGCTTCCATTCAACGAACCTTGCAGCCTCCGTCGACATTTGATTACATTAAAATTAATAAAGAATTTTCCTGACTTCGCGTGGTTATGATTCAGGGATTTTCCACACAGTCTCAATGTGAGCCACATTCGTATATGGGATAAGGCGCAGTGCGGAGTAAGAAGCCAAGACGGGCCGGGGTGCAAACTAATATAAGAAAGAAGTCATTTACAAGTTTCGAACACTCGTCGGCGCACTCCTGTGGGTACCGCACCGAGGAAATGTATGTATGAAAAATGTATTCCTAGATAAAGGAATTTGGAAACGAAATTAAATTCACTCGACGGTCGTCGGTAGGTGTGGAGTGGTACCTACATAAAATATGGTGTACCGGGTCCCGTGGTTGCTACCGTTTTCCAACATATACAATATTGCAAACGAAAAAGCTCAATCGAGTGGGAACGCTCCAGGCGGCAGGGTGGGAAGCAAACTCGGGTCATGAAAAAGTTTTATCTCGAAATTTTGTAAGAAACGAGCAACGTGCCAAAAAAAAGTATGAGCATTTTGCATGCACACTTTTATTTGCGATGAAAATTGGAAACGAACAGTGCTTTTCTTCCGTTGTCGTCCCGCCCGGTTGTCTTGTTCCGATGAAAAACGACGGAAACTATTTCCATTTCCACGAGTTATTTTTTCCTCCTTGGTGGGTAGCATTTCTTTAAACCTCTGCAGACGGCTGCTGAATGGCGGGAGGTAGGAGAAAAACTCTCAGATCTCAGGGTGTAGATATTCGATTGCTCCGCCTTCGCCTCGGCGGTGGCTGCTGGCGCATGACATGGCACGGCATGGAATGACGTAGGGGTGGGGTTGGGTGTGGGATGCGAGAATATTGATGGGGCACTTTGGCTGGTGGATCCACTGTTATGGTAGCTCTGAGTTGGAGCCGAAGTTCCTCGTCATACAGACGCACACTTGCCTACAAATACATGGCCTGCAGCCGTTCGTGAGCGAGAGAAGTCATTCGAAGCGCGCGAACACTCGGAAGAGAGTGAGCATTTGGAAGCTTTTCTGATGCCAAGTAAACCACATCGCGGATGTGTTTCTACAACTGTTGGAAATGGTTAGAGCGATGACGAGTGAAGCGACAGGGGCCTTTATGACTACTGGGAATCGATTCCACGGTTGCCGAAGCATCGCATCGGAAGAAGCAAGATCGATTGTGACACTTTTTGTCGGAAATATCATCGAGAGAAAAATGAAACAGAAGTATGTTTTCTATGCAGTGAGAATCATTCAAGGTATTTTTCATCCAGAGTTAGATATTGGAGATAATTTTTGAAATTGAAAATGTTGCACAATTCACAAGAACTTGAACAAATTACAACAATTTTATATCAGAGTTGAAGCATTTAATACAGAAAACTGCAATAGTAATTCATGAAGAAAAAAATCAGTTTAAAGAAAGTTCTGATTTTTTAATAAAATTTTGGATATCCACCTGAAAATACTTATACCGCTAAAACTTTCTTCAGACGCACCATAGAATTTAATACCATAATGTTTTAATAGGCTAAACCTGAAAATGAAAGAAATTTGGAGAAGTTGTTCATCTATAAATCAATCTGTTCCCCATTGAAATATAATGGCATCGACGAAATTAATCTTTTACGTAATTTTTATGTCCAAAGCACTGGGTTGAAGTCGAAGGTATAAGAAATATCATTTTTTGAACAATGAAGATTGGAACGAAATTTGTAATTTTAAGAATAGGCAAGTGAAAAAGACAATTAGAATAGACGTGTACAATAGTTTTACTAGAATTATCGAGTTCTGTTGATTTCAAAGATGCCTAGAAAAAAAAAAACAAAATTCTCCATATACTTTTTAATTTGAGTTCTTTTTCCCATCGGCCTATTTCTTCACAAGTGTCACCAAGAATTTTTCCTTTTAGAAAATGTCAACGGTGCCGATGGAATGCAACCCAGGTCAACTGGGGAATATAAGTTTTCCGTGTATAAATCAAAATTAGCAATAAGTGCATGAAAAAATATTCACATAATAAGTGTAATAGAAATAACAAATTACATTATAAAAACAATAAATAGAAATTAAATCAAATTGTAGAAAAGGTTGATGCATTAAATGCTTTCAATTTCTTCTCGATTTATGGATTGTTTCTATATGTTTTATGGCATTTCCCATTTATTTATATTCTTGCCGCTCTCGTATACTTAGTGTGTACAATCTCAACTCATTAACTCAGCGACAACCTCACTCATTTTCAGACACTTATCGCAACAGTTGCATTCGACGGAAAATCCAGCACTATTGTTTCTTATTGATTATTGACATCAACCGATTTGCTTGCAACAAGTTGCATTCGACGTGAAATCCTGTCCTTATGTTTTCTATTGAGATTTCCCAAATCGAACAATAGGATCAAAACATAAGGCCAAACAAGTAATTTCAAAACCTGTATAAGAAAATTTAATTTTGGCACTAATGCTCATCTGATTTGTTGGAATAAGTTTAGTTTGGTAGGCAATTTTACAATGAGTATAAACAAATGTGAAAAATAAGCGCTATCCACCTTTAAGAGGATATCGCTTATTTTTGAACTTCTCAAGCTTGAATGATGGAATGATTGAGAAATGCATCACCACCGCTAGGTGGAATAATTAGGAAATTTATATCGTATGCTAATTTTATTGTATTCGATTTCTGAGGTTAACATGTTCTTACTTGTGAAAACTCATATGTGAATATGTACGTTATGTGGAAGATATTGATTTGTAAAATGTATTGGAGGTAACCAAGTTCCCTTCGATGGGACTCGAACCCATGACCCTACAGTACGCTAGACTGGTGCTTTAATCAACTAAGCTACGAAGGACCTCCGTCGGCCTTCGCAACCTAGCGGCTACTGAACGAGCTCGAGATTCCCAAATTGGACGCATAGTCAAATCACTCGCAATCCATTTCTCAAACCAACACTTCCACATGTGTATAGTAGACGTCCACATTAGAGGAGCGTGAGTGGGGGAAGGGAATGGGAAGGTACAAACTCGTCTTATGAAAAAGGACAGATTTCACGTTAGAATGGAAAAATCGAATTTTGGAGTGCTTATTTATCCGTGGCAGCCTTTGTTTTCTTGATCCGTGCGTCTATGTCGCATTTTTTAACAGCTATTTCGCCTTCCTAGGGTAGACAATCACTCTACTGTGATTGTTTTTCGGCTTGACTTTTTCGGGTTGGAAACTTTCCCGACCCTGCTTAGTTTAGTAATCGCGCCACTTCAGCGCAGCTGATTACCGGCAGTGAATTCCACTCCTGCCTATAGTTGCTACGACAAGGTTGCAAAGAGTCAGCACGATCAGTGTAAAGTCTCGGCTGTAGTTTGAGTTCGTGATTTCCGTGGTCACCAGTGTTGTCCTGCACTCAGTCCACGAAATTCTGCTCTTTGATTTTACTCTATCTAAACCATTTTATAGTCTTAACTAAGTAAGTGCAACTAATAGAGGAATATTTCTAAATGTCATGTCAAACTATTGAAAAATGCACACAGAGCCATAGGAGCACGCGCAGTGAAGAAAACAGTGGAGTGTTTTCACTGGAGTGTATTTTCAGCGCGCATGCTTCTATGGCTGTGGCGTGCATTTTTTGACAGTTTGACATGATATTTAGAAAATTCAAATATTCCTCTATTAGCTGCACTTACTTAGTCATGACTATAAAATCATTTAGATGCAGTAAAATCAAAGAGCAAAATTTGTTGCACTGAGTGTAGGACAACACTGGTGGTCACATTCATCTTTTCACGCATTCTATCTTCATCGCAGTTCTGAGGAGCATGACTATTAATAGGGGAAACTGGACACATATGATCCCCACTTTAAATTTCGGGTGTTTCTCGATGTAAAATGCTTATATTGATACGATTTAAGATGGACTTGATAAACAATTAAATTAGTTATTCAAAAACATCATTGGAAGAAATTATTTTTTCATAAAAGTTGATTTTTCTAAAAGATAGAAAATTTGACATTTTAAAAACTTGCGAGAGACTCTTTATGATCTCTTTATGAGCTGAACATACTTAGGTTCTTTGAAATCTGATGAAAGGCCAAATTGGTTTATTTTCAAAACCCTAACAATTCTTTATAGTCTAACGTGAAAACAGTCGCGCAAAAATTAAAAAAATGTTAGTATTAAGTAAGGCAAGTATGTTGGTTCTCGGATGGAGTAACAGTAACAGTTATCAACATAGTTGACATGCTGATGATTATTTATGCAATCACTGAAAGGCAGGGGTCATGTTTTGACGTAATATGATGTTCCAGGAGGATTTCTCTGTGTGGCTGATACAGTTATGATACTAAAACTGGATGATCGATACATAAATATTAAATATATCTTTGTTGTATTTAAATCTCATTATTCTGTTTCTAATTTTAAAAATTAGCCGCACTTCAAATCCCTTGGCCACTGGTGAAAATCTCAGAGTGCCTATTTTGGAATTAACAAAAAACTAACTTTGTAAAAAAGGTCTGTGATGCATCGCGGTCGCCAGACTACTTCCCACGACCGTGATCATACCAGGCTGGTGACTCCATGCATCTATATGGTACTGTCACGCATGCTTGAAACATTATATTTACTTGTACATTATTAATACATAAATGCGATTTCTTTTACACTACTGAATAGAAGCGTTAGGATTATCCTATTGTTAAACGTTGTTTAGGAAGAGAGACAGGAAAACTTGCGATAAAATACGATGAAAATAGTGATTCTAAATAAACTTACCCCATTTAAAAGAGAAATTACAATTCAATAGTAGATTCAACAGTACTTACACCCGGTGATGTCTTGAGTATTTCCAAAACTTCATTTAATCTTAAATTGAGCATTATATTAATTAATTTACTCGCATTAGTATGTTAAGTATGTTCAATTACACTTTGTTCTAGGTAATGAGATAAGGCTATTGGCAAATTCAAAATACGCGTGTGCTTGAATAATAAAATTGAAGGAAGCAAATAAATCTATTTCAACTTTTGAACCAGAAAATAATTATAACAAATCAATTAGTTGCATGTAGTACAATAATATGCAAATGCAATGGAGTACAACTAACGTCGTAATATATGTAATATCGGGATCAAGTGTGTCCAAAGTGTGGGGGATCAAATGTGTCCATGTTGAGTATTTATCTTGGTTTATTTATTTGGTATCTTGGTTATTCCATTCAATGTGAAATAAGCAATAATCAATTTAATGAGAATATTCAATTCTGCAATAAAAAAACTACGTCCAGTAAAAATCTAACACGTTTTGGTTGGATATTTTCAAAGTTATTAATCTTTTTATCTTTGCAGAAAAAAAGAATTGAGAACGCTTAAATAATAAAACCCTTTTAAAACTCATTTACATAAAGGAACTAACATCAAATCTTACTCAGATTCAATTATCTGTCTAACGGATCCGTTTACACGAATCAGTGGTATAAAAATCTTATTAGTTTTCGAGAAAAATGGGGGGGATCATGTGTCCCCGGGGATCACGTGTGTCCAGTTTCCCCTACAGAAAATGTGAAGGTTTAATATAGGAACTGTGACTAAGGAGGGAACGGCGATGTAGGGGATTGAAATTGGGCATTTTTTGCATGACGTACTTTATGGATCTGGTAAAACGGTAATGTAACACGGATTGCGTAGGTGTAAAAAATATATTTACCAAAACATACACACTTAAAATAAATCGCAGATTTCTGTGAAATTTCACCGAAATCTTAACAGCAGAACTGTTCGGTGAATAATTGCACAGAATTTCTGTGGTTTTGACAGTTGAACAAAGGAAAAATCGCCGGAAGTTTGGTGAAATAGTTACCGAACAATTCTGCTGTTGAGATTTCGGTGAATTGAAGCAAAATTCGCTGAAATCTGTGAATGATTTAAGTGTGTGCCAAAAATATAGATTCATCATGCTCTGGTATATCAAATGAAAAAATTACCCCTACACGACCGAAACAGCGCAAAATTTGATAAAATTTTGAACATCTTTCATTCACAAGTAGCAAAATGAAGCACATTCACGAGATAAAAATTTAGCCTTAAGGGAGTATTCATAACATTCTCTCAATATGATATGACATATTAGACAATTTATAAAAATAAATGGAAAATGCATAATATCAGCTATGAGTTCCATATAGATCAAATTAATTATAAGATACTTATAATTTTAAATTCGTGTCGAAGAATTATTTGTGATTCATGATTCATCGTAAAACTTTTTATTTTAATTTCCTCATTTTTTTTCTTGCTTAGGGTGCTTAAAATGACCACCCTCAGATATTTTTTTATAGAGGGATGAAGGCAAAGCGGCATACAGACACCTGAAATTATCACTCAGGGTGTGTGGTTGACGGAAGGCCTATCCACAAAAGTACTAAACCCACCCAAGTAACGGTAAATGGATGCGGTGGATCCTGAACGCTGCTGCTGGCCCGTTTGGTATTGTTGGTTTCCGCAGTTATCATCTTTTATTCTTTACTGACATACGAACTGTAATTAGTATCGGTTGGATGCGACGGTGCGGACTGGGTGAGATTGAGAGACTGGAAGGCTAATGTAAACAGCGTTGCAACCGCAGAGAAGCTGTTAATTAAATTCGAAACAAGCGCGCTTTGACGGTTTCCAAACCGTAACACGAGACGAATTGTGGCGTTTTCGAAGTTTTTATCGTTTCGAATTAAATGTCCAACGATGATCTCCGAAATGACAAATTTATTTAATTCCGATAGTTAGTGATTTAACATTTAATTTAGGCGCATTAAAAACCAGTTAAAGGTGGTTTAAAAAATGTAGGGTTTTTTCATTTAGCCAAAATTCAAACATAGTTTTCGTGGAAGAATTGGAGTACCTGCCTGATTATCAGGTTTACCACAGCGTCGTTACACCTATCCTTATGTGTATTCTAGCGATCCATAATCGTCGGTATTTTGTGATGTTCCTCCAGTTTCTCCGAACGTTTGAGATCCTCAGGTCTTATTACACTGCGTGCAGTGTTTGACCGTCTTTCCGGTTGTAAACCCCAAACAAAGATAGACCCAGGTTGTTTGGTTTTCAGCTGTTTGAACGTTTGCATTTACTGAGCTCCGCTCTCTATTTTTCACTGAAAGACAGAACTGTATTACTCGTTGTTTCAATCCTGTTACAAAATTGTTCGTTTTATAAATATGTTTCTCTTCTTTCCCTTATAATACTCCTCTATCTAATATCGTCTTCCTTAGACAGAAAATAAAGTGAAATCGGTAAGATACCGTGCGCCGCCGTTGATTTTCTCACGCCGCCATTGCTGTGAAAAAATAAGTCGGCGCGCCGCTGCATGAAAGTTTTCCACGCCGTCGACTATTGTTTGCACACGATGACTATTAACTAGCAACCCCATAACCAGAGACCTGCGGAGTGAAAAACTCGAAATGGCAACGTATGAAAATGCATGAAATCGTGAAAAAAATACTGGCTGCACTTGAACTTTTGCTTACTTCTTATGGATGAAAAATGTAAACAAGTTGAATGGAACCGCTTTTGACGTTGAGATTGGAAACAAGATGGCGTCTTCGCCGAACTCTTATTCTAGTATTTCTACTATTAACGCATTTGCCCAAAAGTACACGCGGCGCATCTCAGAAGGCGACACACCGCGCTTTTGCTGCCGTATATTCGATTCTTATTGGGAGATAACATTGCGTGTTTCCTATGATGCGGTTGCAAACATTACAACACCGCGCGGTGTATCGTATTGACAGCACCTACAATATTGAAGGGTACAACTACACCATTTATCAAGTGCCGTTCGTTAATTGGAGCGTTTGAAGAGCGCAAATAAGTATCAATCCCACAAAACTCGCAAAGCAAAACTCAACGAGGTTTTGACATCGCATTTGAAGTTTGACTGCTTTATAATAGTTCTAATACATATAGCCAAAAGACGAAATATGGTGCTAATGGTCACCTGGGTTATTCTATCGGAAATACATATTTTCTGTCAAGTTCATATTACACTCACCTACTCCCAAGTGTGCAGAAATTATTAGATATCTACCCATATTTTTTAAGGTGAAACTGTTCAGAATCCATATAAATTTTACGTCGCATTATGAGAGACAACAATCTCAATAAAGAAGAAACAAATAATTCCTGCCGAAGAACAAATATCTATCTTCTATCTATATATAAAACCAATCTATGTATGTTGCTAACTACTTCTGAACCACTTGGCCGATTTCAACAAATTTGGTACAAGACATTCTCTATCCTCAGAGGAAGTTAACAAAGGGGTGGGATGGTCATGTAGAAAAGGGGAGGGTGGTGGGAGGGTTTTGTTCAGAAAACGAACAATTCTGTGTAACTTTCAACTCCCAGGACCGATTTCAACCAAATTTGGTACAGACATTCTCTATCCTCAGGGAAGTTAACAAAGGGTGGGATGGTCATGTAGAAAGGGAGGGGGGTGGTGGGAGGGTTTTGTTCAGAAAAGGAACAATTCTGTGTAACTTTCAACTCCCAGGACCGATTTCAACCAAATTTGGTACAGCATTCTCTATCCTCAGAGGAAGTTAACAAAGGGTGGGATGGTCATGTAGAAAAGGGAGGGTGGTGGGAGGGGTTTTGTTCAGAAAACGAACAATTCGTACCTTTCAACTCCAGGACCGATTTCAACCAAATTTTGTACACATATTCACTACGAGGAGAATATCATGGGAGGGATTTGGGAAAGGGAGGGTCTGGAGGGAGGGTTTTGTTTAGAAAACGGGCAATTCAAAGTAAATCATGAACCCTGTACCGATTTCAACAAATTTGGTACACATTCTACATCATAAGGAAAAGATAACAAAGGGATGGGATGGTCATTGGAAAAAGGGAGGGTATGGGGGGTGTTGTCTTTGAAAGAGGCAACTCAGTGTAACTCCCAACCCCGGAGATTTCAATCAAATTTTGTACATATTCACTATGAGGAGCCGATCGTACGGGAGGAAATTTGGATAAGGGTGGGGGTCTGAAGGAGGGTATTGTTCAGAAAACAGGCAATTTAGTAACTTCTGAACCCCTGTACCATTTCAACCAAATTTGGTACACATTTCTATCCCTAGGAGAAGATAACAAAGGGGTGAAATGGCCGTTGAGAAAAGAGGAAGGGTAAAGGGAAAGCGGTTGTCTTTAGAAACAGGCAATTCATGTAACTCCTGACCCCCAGGACCAATTCTAAGCAGATTAAATGATTATCATTCAACTCTATGATTAAAGATTATGATTAATGAATTATAATTTTTGAAAATGATGACTGATAATGATTAATGATTAAATTCATTTTTGACAATAATTAACGATTATGAATAATGAAAAAACCGTTGGATTATGATTAACGATTACCGATCGTGATTAAATGTTGACACACTATGTGTATGGTTAATGATTAACGATCGATATGATTAATGATTGATGATTATGAATGATCTGCATAGTGATCCATAATCGAGTAACCTTTATTCCAAATTTTAAAGGTATGATAATTATATGATAATGATTCAAGATTAATAAATAAAAGCAAGGTATGCAATGATCAATGTTCCAGCATAACTCCTTGCCAATTTCAACCAAATTTGGAACAAACATTCTTTTTCTTAAGAAGAAGATGACAGGGATCGATCAACTCAACACTTCATCGAAATCTGGTTTGCCCAGAGAAAAGCAATGATTAAAGTGTTTCCTTCTGGACGGTAAATGTGATCATTTCTTTAAAATAGACGTTTTTCCGGAAAAAGGCATCGGTGTATTTTTTCCTTCTTTAGAAATAGACGTTTGCCCGGAATAAAGCGATTTTGGTTTGATCCCATTTTCAAAATCAGTCAATGTTTTCAAATGTAATCTACCTTCTTTTAATCAAATGATGAAATATCAATGAAAAACACAATTATCCTTTGACCTATTCAGCAATACGTAACT
>NC_085140.1:456290243-456305692 GCF_024139115.2 Armigeres subalbatus
GGAAGAACGTGGCATGATAATTCAAAGGAACTCCCAGTGAAAACATAATATTTTTTTAAGAACTGACTAATCGGAATAATTTTTAATTTTAATAATTGAAGGATCCGACTAAATTCGAAGGAACTTTACGTGGAAAATCGAAAGAATTTTGAGTTCCACGTGCTTCATTTACCGTTATTATCTTCTTCTTCTATATACATAAAAATGAATTTCTGTCTGTCTGTGCCTTATAGACTCGGAAACTACTGAACCGATCGACGTGAAAATTTGTATGCAGAGGTTTTTGGGGCCGGGGAAGGTTCTTAAGATGGTTTGAGACCCCTCCCCCTTTGGAAAGGGGGGCTCCCATACAAATGAAACACCAATTTCTTCATAACTCGAGAATTAATCAGAGAATAAATCAATTTTAGGCGAAACAAAGTTCGTCGGGTCTGCTAGTAAAAAATAAATATACCATTCAATTGGCAGCCACCATTTGATTCCTACTATAATTCTACGCTTCTGGACAAATTTTCAAAAAAAATCGTTTGCGAGATTTTTGAGTTATGCCATTTTTAAGTTTTTTGATGAAAATCTTTTGAATTTGATTGAAAATCCATAGCACAACGTAATAACTTGCAAACGAGTTTATTTACGCAAAATCAATTAGATATCAATCTGCCTGTACATATGATAGTCGTGCACTCCATGTTATCTGGAGCAAAACCAAGTGTAATATCTTGTTCTAGGTCTCTCGTAGGGCCGCCAGTCACAGGTCTCCCGGCACGCCTGCAACACACGCATCTTACGCGCATCTTCCTGGATTGTACACAGCCAGCGAGTGCGTTATCTACCCTGGATCCAACGTCCTCTTCTAGGTTCTCTGCAAAACATAACATTTGCTGGTCTCTCTTTCGGCATACGTGCATTATGTCCAGCCCACTGTAATATGCCGTATTTTATCAGTCTGCCTATGTCTGCATTTTTGTACACTTGGCACAATTTATGCAAGCGTCTGAGCCATTCTTAATTTTCCACCGCACTGCCAAGTATTGAGCGCGGTATTTTCCACTCAAATACTCCCAGAATTCGATGTTCTGCATCTTTTAACGACCATGCTTCATGGTCGTATATGGCTACTGGACAAATCAACTATGTGTACAGAGCTAGCTTTGTCCGTGTTTGTAGGCTGCGAGACTATAGCTGGCTACGAAAATCATAGAAAGTCCTACTGTTTTCACGGATAACGTCATTATCACATATAACGAGTGTTCTAAGATATATGAATTCGTCGACAACCTTAAATCGCATCCCACCTATTCAACCTCGGGACTAACACTGTTTGGGCTGCCACGCTTATTGCCAGCCACCAGGTACATAGTTTTGACAAATAATCGGTCAGACCTAATCTTCCAGTCTTCCGTTAAAAGATTTTTCCATTGCACTGCGATCTACACCAATGATGTCGATGTCATACGCAAAACCAAAGAGCATGTAAGACTTGTTGATGATGGTTCCCTTTCTTTTCCCTTTCGAATTGCACCTTCCAGAGCTAGGTACAGTTATTCCACTATAGGAACAGGGGAGTCAATTTCATTGAGAAAAATCATTGGGTTGTTGTATTGAACATCATATTTATACCATAATGCATCAACTGAAACTATAGTAGAGTGTATAATTAAAAAAAAATCATACTACCTCCACTAAAGGTGCGGTTACCCAATCGCTTGAAAAAAGTTTATTTTTTGTGGGTATAGAGATTTAACTGATTCTGGACAAAAAAACTTGTTTTCAAGTTATTACGTCGTGCTTTGGGTATGATGCTGGGTCATTAGGCCGAAGACCATTAGGCCGAAGACCATTAGGCCGAATGATCATTAGGCCGAACGGTCATTAGGCCGAATGGCCATTAGGCCGAATGAGAACTGGGGAGTGAGAAATGAGCTGTGCGAAATGAGGAAGAAGGAAGAAGGAAAAAAGAAGAAGGAAGAATAAAGAAAGAAGAAGGAAGAAAAAAAGAATAAGTAAGAAAGAAAGAAGGGAGAAAGAAGGAAGAAAACGAAAGAAAGAAGAGAGAAGAAGGAAGAAGAAGGAAGAAGAAAGAAGAAGAGAGGTGAAAGAAGGTGTAAAGAAGAGGGAAGAAGAAAAAAGGAAGAAGGAAGAATAAAGAAGAAAGAAGGAAGAAGGAAGAAGGAAGAAAGAAGGAAGATGGAAGAAGGAAGAAAAAAAAAGAAAGCAAGAAGACGGGGGGAAGGAGGCAGAAAACGGAAGAAAGAAGAAAGAAGAAGGAAGATTAAGCAAGAAGAAAGAAGAAGAGAGGTGAAAGAAGGTGGAAAGAAGAGAGAAGAAGAAAAAAGGAAGAAGGAAAAATAATGAAGGAAGAAGGGAGAAGGGAGGAGGAAGAAAGTAGGAAGAAGAAAGAAGGAAGAAAAAAGAAGGAAGAAGGAAGAAAGAAGAAAGAAGAAGGAAGAAGGAAAAAGGAAAAAGAAAGAAGAATGAAGGAAGATGGAATAAGAAAGAAAGAAGACGGGAGAAAGAAAGAAAAAACGGAAGAAGGAAGAAGGAAGAAGGAAGAACGAAATAAGAAGGAACAAGGAAGAAAAAAAGGAAAAGGAAGAAGGAAGGAGGAAAGAAGGAAGAAGGAAGCAGGAAGAAGGAAAAGGAAAAAGAAGAAAGGAATAAGAAGAAGGAAGTAAAGAAGAAGGAAGAAGAAATAAAAAAGAAAGTAGAAGGAAAGGAAAAGAAGGAAGAAAGAAGGAAGTAGGAAGGAAGAAGGAAGAAAAAAAAGGAAGGAGGAAGAAAGAAGAAAGAAGAAGAAAAAAAGAAAAAGGAAGAAGGAAGGAAGAAGGAAGAAAAAGAAGGAAGAAGGAAGAACGAAGAACGAAGGAGGAAGAAGGAAGAAGGAAGACGGGAGAAGAAAAAAATAAGAAGAAAGAAGGAAGAAAGAAGAAGGTAGAAAGAAGGAAGAAAGAAGAAGTAAGAAGAATGAAGGAAGAAGGAGTTAAGAAGGAAGAAGTTAGAAGAGAGAAAAAAGCAAAGAAGGAAAAATGAAGAAGAAATAAGGAATAATTGAGAAGGAAGAAGGAAGAAGAAAAAAAGAAGCAAAAAAGAAAGAAGAATAAATAAAGGAGGGAAGAAAGAAAGAAGAAGGCAGAAAGAAGAAGAAAGTAGAAAGAAGAAGGGTGGGGAAAAGAAGAAAAAAGAAGAAAGAAGAAGAATGAAGGAAGAAAGAAGGAAGAGGAATGCAGAAATAAGAAGAAAGAAGGAGAAGACAAAAATAGCACAGAAGAAGGAAATAGGAAGGAGCAAGAAGGAAGAGAGAAAAAGAAAAAAGGAAGAAGAGAGATAAAAGAAGGAAGAAGCAAGAAGAAAGAAGGAAGAAGGGGTAAGGTGAAGAAAGCACTTCTCATTTTTAAATTTTTGCTTTTTTTTGCTAATTCGGCCTAATGGCCATTCGGCCTAATGACCGTTCGGCTCAATGACCATTCGGCCAAATGACCTTCGGCCTAACGGCCTGACACCTTTGGGTATTAATCGGTTTATAAGGCGTTTTCCATCGAAAAACTTAAAAACGGCGTAACTCTGAAATCCCACCAACGATTTTTTTTGAAAATTTGTCCAGAAGTGTAGAATTATAGTAGAAATCGAATGGCGGCTGCCGATTGAATGGTATATTTATTTTTATAATAACGGTAAATGAAGCACCGTGGGTGTTACGTAAGAATATAATTGTTAACCCCTGGCTACCCTGTGTGTATGATAAGACATTATTTGTATATGTGTATCAATTTTAGGTGTTATTTTAGTCAGTTGAAAATAACGATGCAACAGCACGGATGCGACAGAATCACATATTCTGTTGCTGAAATAGTAAAAACACCGAAGATGTGAGTACCTAATTTTTTATTGCATTCGATGTCGTATTTATTATTATGTATTAAATAAAGCTTTATAGCATGATGCAATATAATTTGTATTTATTGCCGCGCTGAAAGATCGGTGACTTCTGTGCTGTTCGCAACAGTGGGTCCCAAATAAAATCCCTTTGGAACACAGCAGAACTAGAAACATGGAAATGGAGCGTTCTTATGCAGCGTACACACCAGTCAAGCAGTTTGACGAACATTGACTCCGCCCCCAAGAAAACGTCTCGGTTGCTGCTTTGTTTGAACGTGTGTGAAGTTGTTCGAACAAACAACCATTTGACAGATGGCGGCTCGGTTGGAAAAAATTGAAACGGTTTGATTTTGGTTTGAGTTGGCGGGGGCAGAGTCAACGTTGAACATGTTTGAGCATTTGTAGTGAAGTTGCACAAACCCCCATATATTTTTTGATGGTTGGTGCTCAAGTTGGCGCTTCGGTCGTTCGTGTGTGATATTGTTGGTCGAATAAATTGATGGTTCGTGTCGCTGTTAGTAAAACTTGACGGACGTTTGAATAAACGAGAGGTGGAGTCAATGTTGGTCAAACTGCTTGACCGTGTATACGTTCCATTACAACTTTGACTTCGCCCCCAGGAAATTTGGTTCGGTCGGAGTAAAGTCGGACCGTCTGTTGGCAAGCTGAATTCCATAACTTGATTGTAGCTTTTCGAAATACGTAGGGTAAATCACTACTTGGGCCTATGGACAAGGTTCCCGGCTCACTGCACAGAAAACTAATGATTTATACTGTTTGGAAGCCGTAGGTTTATGATTGATAATTTTTAAAAAGTCTCCCATTTATTTTTCACAATATTCGATATTTTTCAATCACTTATTTTACTCCTAATTGATCCAATTGTAGAAAACAAAAATGTAGATTTCAAAATTTCGCTCTCCGATGCCACACCACTGAGCCGGAGTGATTCTATCCACTTTTACAAAACGGTATCATCGAATAAACACCTACCTGAAAATCGTCACAGTGCTTAATACAACCATTTCTTGAAGCTGTTAATCACCACACCATAATTCTAAACACAAGCACTTCAATTATTCCTATTTGTTCGTTTCACTAGAACCTATTTAAATATATTAGAATACATTTTAAAATGCATTGTCAAACCGAACAAAAATTCACCTCGGCCCAAGAACTTCTAGCCGCACCGTGCTGCCAAAAGGCCAGGTTTTGAATGATCCTTCATCGTTAATAGGAAAATTGTCTAATACGTTGACGCTATCATGTTATTTATAATTATCTCGATTTCAAAAGGTGTTTGTTTTTAAGTATTTGGAAGAAATTTGGATGAGTAAATATATCTTCTCAACCGAATAAAAATTATTATGAATAATACCATCTGGCATCTTGTTGTCGTGGAACGTGCATATTTTTGACGTCGCATTTTCTACCATCCCGAGAGAGAATAAGAGTAAAATGTTGAAAGATTGAGTGAAATTTAGCTTAGGCCGGGAACTGGGTTTTATGTGTATGCCGGAATGGCAATCGCTATGACTGAAATGAGTGCTGCACCTCCTTAATTTAAACCAAATAAAAGCTTTTTGAACGATATTTAGCACGAAAAGCTATTTTTAAGCAAAAGTGAACCCCAATGCAGTATTATACATCCCACAAAATTCAGGAAAACGTGCTTCCTGTCATGAACATCAATTAAATAATGCAGTCGTACGCATGTTAGGCCGAGAATGGGGTAGAAACCCTATGTAACTAAAAAGTTACATTCTGGTTTTTGCAATTAAATGCGATAGTACTAACTCGTCTCCAATAGCCTTGCGAGCAAAGGCGTTGCATAGTGGGGAAAAAGCGACCCAAAAAGGTACCTATTCATTACGACTACATGATGCGGCAGAGGAATACCATTCCTTAAAGGAGCATTCACGACAAATCGAATGGTGCTATTTTCGTTCGCCGGAAATTATGGGAACTGGGAATTATGGGAACTGGCCGTTTTGCCCCATTTACCCCTAAAAACATATTTTTTTATGGCAGCTATATACTTAAAAACTGATTGCAGCTAACAACTCCTATGTTTTCTTATGTTTATTTTGTAGAGAATGCTTATGGTATATATTCCGGACCTTGATCGTGATCCCAGTCAACATTTTATACTTATTGCTTTTGATATAGATCATCATATACACATAAAGATATTATGTATATAATGCATCGAATCGTTATATACCTACTAAAGTGGAGGCTATATACGTGCTAAATAAGGACTTTCTCAGTATTCATGAACATTCATACGACTTAGTGAATATTTGAAAAAAAATGGTAACAATCCTGTCTCGAACATTTGACCTCTGGAACTGAAGGTTGGTGCTCTACCTTTGCGCTACTCAGCAACTCTTGAAAAGCAGCAAAATTTTGACAATCATAATCTAGATGGAGATTTATTATTGACAAGAACTTCAGTGTACGATATGAACTACATTGATACGATTCGGATGCCTTGTTGTTGTACGTACAAATGTGGCTTGAATCGTATATGATAACAACTTATGATTACCCTGATAATGTTCGTACATAACAACGATTGCGCATCATTCCAAACGATTCAACCCACGTATAAACGACATCAGTAATGTCTTTCACCGTGTTTACTTTCGAACTGTGTTTACAGCTCAATTACATTTTAGTTGTTCGATTAATTGTTAGTGCAGATATTGAACGATAATGATTGGCAGCGAAAATTACTACGGCAGTAATCGGAATTTTGGCAGATTGGATGGAGTTAAGTAGTAATTTTGAAATTAATTGGTAAGGTTCAGTGGTTCAGTGCTCAACGCAGAAGGTGAAAGCTATATACGTACAACGCACATCGGTATATGATTTGTAATGACAATATTTTTATACATAAACGATATTTCCGATTTGATCCGATAAAACTGATATTGTTTATAAAGGTTTATGACTTTCATAAACGCAATCGTAAATATTGCATACGCAGGTATTATATACAATATTATTCATATTTTAGCCATCTTTATAAGCAGTCATATACGAATGTGAAAGAAAAATAGCAATATATGCGATACAATTTATCATTTCCATATACGATATGTGGTTTACTGGGATTGGAAAGGGCTGGTTTTCCCCATTTTCCTCTACAAAATGCATTTTTCTATGACAGCAACCATTTGAAACCGATTGCGACTATTTATTTCTAAATCAATCGTAGCCAACTATTTATATTTTAAGTAGAAAATATGTATGGTACATATTCCGGGCTGAGCGAAAGTGACTATTTAGTCCCATATTCTCTCAAGAAAAATAAATGCCAATCCAGAGCTAGTGCCAATCCATGGCTAGTTCGATTCTAGATCCGGTCCAGTTGGAATCTTTCTCGACACCCTGTGCATATTATATCCATTGTAATTGCCACACAAGATACATACTCATGCAAAAACTTTCAATTAATAACTGAGGAAATGCGAATAGAAATCCAAAGCAGGCCAAGTCCCAAGAAGAAGAAGAAGACTAACTCGTCATATGACTAGTAAAGACATTGCACTAAAAAGCTTTGAATAATTATATTTATCAAATTGCAAATTCGATGAAAAAAATCCCGGTGGTAGTTTGAAAGTATCTCCCGAAAAAATATAAAAGATTCTAATTAACCTTCCGGGACTCGCACCGTTGTAAAAAGTACAACACATTTAGTAAAAAGTGAGATATCTTTTAGTCCGTTGACCCATTTGCACTAAACTTTTATCAATTGCGAATACACCCAGGTTTTTTTACGCGATTGGAATTCATTAATTTCTCGGTTAACTTGTGAAGCTTTTCAAATACCCCCTGAATTTTCTTTGATTTTTTGTGAATTTTTTGGTGGGGTTAACTCATTGCTTCATTGTCGCTGAAGGTCTTAAACGACCAAAACCAAACAGTGTAAAAAAAAACTTGGGTGTATATCAAAAACCATTTGATAGAAGGCTCGGGTAAATATTATTGAATAAATGGCTCAAGTGCACGGGAAAAAGTGACCAATAATAAATAATTCATTTATTGTCTTAACATTTCATTCTAAAGAAGTGCATTTTTTTTTCTCTATCGTTTCTGACAATGACCTGGGTATTATGTCGCAGTTCTCACTCATCTATGGCCGTAGATGGCGACCAGACGGCCTTCCGGAAAATCCAGAACGTCCGTAAAAATGTTCATTTTGTAAAGTTCGTCTCAGAGCAGCGCTTTTTTTTCCTAAAGCATTTCTAACGGTGATCTTGGAGTTATTTCACAGTTCTTTACAGGCTGCGACCACAGGTGGCCACTAAGTGAGTTCACATTTTAAAATGTTCGAAAATTCCAACTCCCATATGTCTATTAGCATAATTTTGATAATATAGGAGTCCTGGCAAAATTTCAGGCAATTCGGTGGCCATTTAGGGGTGGCGCGAAGTCAATTTATGTTTATATGGAAATTTGTATGGGAAAAACTTAAAATTTATTAAAGTCTCCCTACAAGTGTCAAATCGTGATGAATTCAAATAAACATCCCCAACCTCCATTTTTGGGGTCTATTTGAGTTCAATCAGTGGGTAACTCATTAATTTTGATGTATATTTCCACTGCTACGTTGAGGCTAATTACACCATTTTAGCTTTTTATCCCATATTCACACTGTCAATAGAGCCATCCAATACTCCCATAACTAATGTGTTATCCGGAGGTCCCATTTATATAGATTCCAAAAAGGGAGGTTGGGGATGTTTATTTGAATTCATCACGATTTGACAGTTGTAGGGAGACTTGAATAAATTTTAAGTTTTTCCCATACAAATTTCCATATAAACATAAATTGACTTCGCGCCACCCTTAAATGGCCACCGAATTGTCTGAAATTTTGCCAGGACTCATATTATCAAAATGATGCTAATAGACATATGGGAGTTGGAATTTTCGAACATTTTAAAATTTGAACTGCCGTAGTGGTCACCAGGACGATCTTACGAAAACTCGGAACGTCCGTAAAAATGGCCATTCTGCAAAGTTCGTCCTAGAGCCGCGCATTTTTTTCTAAACCATTTCTGACGGTAATCTTTGAGTTGTTTCACAGTACTCACTCATCTATGACCATAGGTGGCCACCAAACGGCCTTCCAAAACCCGGAACGTTCGCAAAATGGTCATTCTGTGAAGTTCGTCCCAGAGCAGCGCATTTTTTCTAGACTGCATCTTGGAGTTAATTCACATTTCTTATCCGGCTATGACCGCAGATGGCCACTCAGACGGCCTACCGGGAAATCCGAAACGTCCGTAAAAATGAGCATTTTGTAAAGATTCGTCCCAGAGCAGCGTAATTTTTTTCTGAACTACATCTGACGGGGGATCCTGGAGTTAATTCACGTGCTGGAAGTTCTGTCCCAGAGCAGCGCAATTTTTTCTTGTGGGAACTATAACTGGGAGCGGCGATCTTAGAATTAAAATTCATAGTACTTTCACCGGCTGTGACCGCAGGTAGCCACTTTCAGACTCGTCTTCTCATTGCCATTGACATCCCCACTGCACTGGGACATTTGCTGCTTCTGCAGCTTAGTATTCATTAAGCCACTTCTATAGTTATTAACTGTGACGGTTTCAAGCCAAATTAACATTTTTAAATTCGCATATCATGAGGCTAACACGATGATGCTTCTTGTGCCAAGGGAAGTCGAGATAGTTTCCAACTAAGAAAATTTCCTCAGACCGACCGGGAATCAAACCCAGTCACCCTCAGCATGGTATTACTTTGTAGCCGCGCATCTTACTGCTCCAGCTAAGGAGGGCCA
Organism: Armigeres subalbatus; assembly: GCF_024139115.2. Lineage (NCBI taxonomy): Eukaryota > Metazoa > Arthropoda > Insecta > Diptera > Culicidae > Armigeres > Armigeres subalbatus. Next base: position 456,299,929 of record NC_085140.1, read on the forward strand.
CCAGACGGCTTTCCGAAAAACCCGTCAGTAAAAATGGTCATTTGGTAAAGTTCGTCCCAACGCTGGGCATTTTTTTTTCTAAACTACATCCGACGGGGATCTTGAAGTTAATTCACAGTTCTTTACTGTCTATGACCACATGCGGCCACCAAATGGTCTTCCGAAAAACCCGGAGCGCTAGCAAAATGGTCATTTTGTAAAGTTCATTCTAGAGTAGGGCAGTTTTTGCTCAACCATTTCTGAAGGTGATGTTGGTGTTGATTTTCAATTCTTACACAATCATGACCACATTTGGGCACCAGACGGTCTTTCAGATAACACGAAATGTCGTAAAAAGTCATTCCCTAAAGTTTGTCCAGGAGCAGCGCATTTTTTTTTCCAAACGATTTCTAATAATGACCTGAGTGTTATTCTAATTAGCCAAATATTTTCACCATACAATAATTCTTATAAAGGTCGTCACTTTTACTATAGGTAAATCTTATCTCGTGGTATTAATAATAACAAAATGAATGAGGAGTTTTTTTATCATAATACCAAAATAAAAAGCCATTGATGTTGATAAACAAAACGAGATATGTGGAAGTTTTTTGATTACCTCGGTAAGTAGAGAATTTATTCGAACAAGGATGATAGATTTTTTCAAAGGCCACTTAAATTTTAAAATAATTCATTTGAAGTATCATACCTACTCAATCTATCAAACACCACCAAATAGATACATTCATACAAACTAAATAGTTTTTCGAAACATATTAATTTCAATGCCCGGAGAACGACGTACAACTCTCCGAAATCTAGATATCTAAGCGAAACTTGCTTAGTTACCATCTACTCTATGCGCTTAACCCAGCCGGATAAAATCAAAACTAATAAGCTATTCCAATTCTGTTGGTTTCTAATTATGCATGAGTTTGAATTATTGTGAAGTTTCCATACTCTATTAGGTCCAGATTAGCTGTTCTTTTGCACAGAGAACCATCAGATGCCTATTGAGGACCAGTACTTATCTTCAATGTAACAATACTTTGTGATCTCATTTGTTAGGTCAATGCAAGTCAATGTAGGGGACTGCAACCCTTATATACCTCTGCGTTTGCCACGAGTTCTCGCGGAATTTTATTGAAATTTTTGGGTTAGGTTCGAGGGGAAGAGGTTCGCCTTGGTAAACGAGTTGCCAAAGTGTCAGGAAAGCTATTGGCGGAATTCTAATGGAGTTTGCAGGAAACGAGCATTTTGTTCATTTTTCCAAATTATATCAATTAGTGGGTTCTTCGATATCCCTGTGTGTATAATGCAGGAAGCAGCCATATAACTTCCACCTAGCTCCGATTTTTACTCAACACTTTGGTGTCCAATTCTCGAATTGTAAATGACGGCAACTTTCAAAAGCCTACAGATCCTGAGATATATTCCAAACTAAACAGTGTTTCAGTATATTGGTTTCCAATCCCCGAACAGCTGTGTAGAAGACAAGTTCCTTCCTTACTGTCATAGATCCAGGGATATATAATCTTAACTGGGTGGTCAGCATATGCACTAGCTCCTCACATTACGGATGAAATCTAAAAAACATATTGGTTAACAATCCTTGAACAATTTAGTACAGGACGACAACTTTCTAGAAATCCTAACGATCCCGAAATATCAGCGGAAACTGGTTTCTCATATACACTAAGCGCCACTTTGCGGATGATTCTAAAATTAAACAGTTTCAACATATTGGTTTCCAATCCCGGAACAACTTTTGTAGGGAACGACATTTTTCCAAATGCCACAGTTCTCGAGATATCGAGCCAAACTGATCTCTTATACACACAAGCGCCCCTTGCGAGTGATCCCCGAACAACTTTGTAAATGACGGCAACTTTCTAAATGCCACAGATCCAAAGATATCAGAACCAAGCTGATCTCGCATATACACTCATTGCTGCTTACTTGCGGATGAACTCCTAAACCAAATGGTTTCTCCAGCATATTGATTTCAAACCCCCGAACAACTTTGTAAAAGACTGCAACTTATTAAATCCCATAGATCCCGAGATAATAGAACCGAACTGATAGTTTCATATACAAACATAGCGCCGCAAAGTGGATGAGTTGCAAATCACCATTGTTTCATATGACTAACAGGGCTACATGGGGTCATAGATGAAATTCTGTAGTCATTTTCACTTTGCTGGGATTCTTAGATATGTTACAGGACACATCGAGCAAAATTAATAAAATTAACTATTTTCACCGGTGTTCCGTTGGTTCCGGATCTTCCGGAGGACCAGCATAAGATTCACTGGACCTAAATAATGTCCTCAATGAGAGTAAATATCCTCTTTATTATTTTCCCGAAAAAATCACTTTGATATCATTTTAATTGGCTTCAATATGGTGGATTTTCAGACTGTTGTACTTTTTACAACATGCGAGTTCCCGTGTTATGCAAGTTGATGCGAGTTGCGGAAGGTTAATGATTTGAGTGTATTACTTCTACGTGAAGTTAAACGATTTACAAATGATATGGAAATGCTAATATCATCTCCAAAATTCTTAGACGTAAGCATGTTCATGATAAAATTAGAAATCGAAAGTATAGAATTGAAAGTAGTGAGAAGAATGTTTTTTGATTTTCTCGTATGCAAGTATACGTAAAAGCTTATATGATCTCTCCAAAACCAAACTTTTTGATAGAAGGCTCGGAGACACATAGTGTTACTATACCAATCAGCTCAGCTCGACGAATTGAGGTGGTATGTCTGTTTGTGTCATTTGTGTGTTAATGTATGTGTGTATGTGTGCACAAATTTTGTAGAGACACACTTTTTGGAACTTAGCATTGGCCGAATTACTCGCAAGCATTCGACTGAGAATCCTGTCCCAATGTTTGCTATTGAAAATTGGCCAAATTGGACTATGTGATCAGAAGTTATGGCCAAAATACTATTTCCTATGCGCAAAGCACGCTAAAACAATCACTCATATATTTGAAGCTTTTTTTGTAATGAGAGAGGCACCAACACCGGGAGGTGGATTAATCAGGGTTTTTTTTACAAAAAGTCGATTTGAAAGCGAGTTGAGGGCAAGACGCAGATGGCATATATCGCACGACCTTCCTTCTGCCAAACTCTCGTATGGAGGGGGAGGAAGAATATCACTGTGGAAGTTTTCTATATATCTCTACTGGCAAAAGGAAGGTGGTTTGATTTGCTCATATGCCACTGCGTGCGGAAAGGTTTTCTATCGATGAGTACTGTCTCCAAATTTGTATATGACATCAGCATCTAGTCGAATAGGATTTTTATTGCACAGTTCTGTTTTCTTCATGCGTCCGTCTCGGCGTGTCTAACTTAGCTGCCTCGGAGCTTCCACACTAGAGTGATTCAAATCTTTGACTCTTTTTTGCTCCCCCCAACAAGTAAACGATTGCATTTGCCATTTCATTACCTCCTAAATGTTTAGCAATTTTGGATGTAATTTGACTGTGCACACGTCATTTGAAGTTGTATGGAAATTACTGTGAAAATTGACCTTTATGTAAAGATCGTTCTGAGAGGTATTCATGAACTATTTAAATAGAATTAACACATTTACTACACAGAATACTTCTCAAGCTTAAAGGTAGTTGTTGTTGCGAAGCGATTTTTCGTTTGGAAGCAAAATTATGAAGAAAACAAAAATGCTCATTATTGATATTGATGTTATTCTTTTACGTAAGAAATTGAATTTCCCACGATTCAGTATTTCCTTAATAACTTTTCTTGGTGAGCATCAAATCGTTTCGCAAAACAAAGACGGCCTGATCAGTGTACTTTATTCAGTTACATGTAACATCGCACGCTCGGTGGAGCTAAGTCACTTTGGCACATGGCTTCGCAGCCTGATGCACACAATCAAATCTAACCAAACCTGAGGATACCAACCGAGGAGTGGTGAGTGAGCGTTCCAAAACATTTTATTGTGATGATTATGAGCACGACGATGATGTGTGATATTGCAGCGCCATTCCGACTGCCAACGTGCGATCTTTTCATGTATTCGGTGTGGTAAAGTTTTGCTGAACGGTGAGAATTATGACGGGCGATGCATTGTTTGTTTTCTTTCCGGTATTCAGGAGGACCAGACAGCTCGAATGAGTCATATCAAGAGTGCTGCGGCGTGAAATGGAACTGCAGACAGGATTAATGCACTATGCTTACGGTAGTTGATTAATGGGATTGGAGGTAAAACAATACAAAGAATCAAATAAGACAACGACTGTTGTCAGAAGCTAGGAGATTTCTATACGGAATCTAATGCCTAGCTGAGACATTTTCATCTAGTGCGAAGACACCAGCCTCTGAGTTTCATGATTGTGAAACGGTGTGTCTGGTTTACTGAGAGGATGATAACTTCCATCTATCTAAAATTCGCAAACAGAAGGACCATTTCTTAAACCATTTTTCCACAACGTAATAAATTTTAAAAATTTTCCACATGCGACAGTTTTCCATTCAGTTTCTCTCAGATTCGGTCAACATCCTCCTTCATGTCGTTTTGCCCCTCGCGGAAAGGAAGGAATGCTTATGCATGTTTTCTGTCTATGTCGCGTTCATCCGGAACAAAAGAGCTTTGTGCCCACCCACCCCTCAGCTCCTGTCACGAGGCCAGCCGTTATATGGCCCGATCTTGGCCATTCCGTTTAGGTCACCCGACTCACTTGTTTGTTCGCTCGTTAGGGAAAGAAGCTGAGACGGAATGAAGACGTTGGAAGGAAAACGAGAAAAACGGATAAACATGCGCATCCATTATTTTCATAATTATGAGAAATCTCATTAAAATGAAAACACTGCATAAAGTCTCATCCACGTTGTTGTCGTCGTTCGTTGTTCTGCTAACGCTATTATTGTTAGTTGATGCAATATCATGCATATGTTGGGGAACAATGTGTGAAATGCACTCCTGAAGTATTTCAATTAAATTTGGAATAGTATATGTGTAATTTATAGTCACGGCAGGAATACAATAATCACAATATCTATTTCCCGTATGGGACGGCTGATCATCACTGCGTTAACCACAAGTCAGACTCTGATATGGGCGCCATATCTGGTAATGACTTGCGATTCAACTCATCAATTTCTGCATCATCAACCTCTTCAACGTGATGTAGATAATGCCACCCTTATAAGGAGGCATACCAAAGTTTTATATTTACCAAAAGGACAAGAATAACGCAAACGTGTGGACCCAACAGATCCAAGAGAAGTTCTTCCGAATTTCAAACTATTTTTTTTTTTTGGGTTCTCGTTCTCAGTGAACTTCTCATGGGGAAACTTTTATGATATGGAAATACTAATATCATCTTCCAAACTTAGACGTACATTCGTAGTAAATTAGAGGCGAAAGTATAGAATTAATAGCTCCATTAAGATACGGCGAACGAAGTAATTTTTAGAAGTCGATTTGAAAGCGGCAGGGCATTATTTGTGATGGCATATATCGCGACCTTTCTTCTCAAACTCCGTATGAAGGGAGGAAGAATATCATTGGAATGAGTGATTCAAATTTTGACTTTTGCCTTCCCCAAGCTTAAACGTGCATTTGCATTTTTATCACCACCTAAATTTTTAGCTGATTTGTATTAAATTGAGTGAGCACGTGCGGTTTGGAGTTTGTTTGAAAACGGTTTTCTGAAGTGAAAATAGCAACTTTCAGGAAACCGTTCAACGCTCCTTTAAACTCTAACAACATGAGGTACATTGGCAACATAAGAAATTTTACCGCAAGGAAA
>NC_085140.1:456305717-456365717 GCF_024139115.2 Armigeres subalbatus
CCAATTAACTTTGGGTAGTTACTCGACGGGAGCGTTATTGGTATCCCTGACTGAACCATTGTCGGCGTTCTCCATTTTGTTTTATACCACTGTGCTCAAACACCACTCGTATTACGACTGTACTCAAACACGTCTGTCTCAAAACTCCTCTTCAAAACGCTAGAACCTTCCTGCCTCAAGAATTTTTCGAAGCTCTCGATGCGATGTTCATTTTTTTTGCACGCTTAATATGATGTAGTACTAGAGTATGTCCTGTCATTGATAAAGCTTTATAAGCACATCTAAACCGGAAATGAAGGATTATCATTCATTTCAAATAGTCTAATTTGGGCATTATTGTATTTAACAATATATTGAAATGTCTGATTTTTTTATATATTGATTAAACATATACGTGTCAATTTATTATATAAATTCAATTCGATACTATTTTATTAATACAAAATATATTATTGTTATATATTTATTCATTATTATTATTTTTTTTTTTAATTTTTTTCAAAATAACATATATTATTTACAGACCGATCATTTTTGAGGTTATGAGCAGAAGGAAAACAAACATGTTTTTACACATGACGAATTGCACATTAGTGTGCGAGCGCTAAACGTCACTCATCTCTATACTTGAGACTGATTTGACACAGATACTTTGAACGAGACGAAGAGAGATCATCTATATTCTTGCCGCGAGGAAAAGACAGTGACGGTTATTCCGAAACTTAAATATTGTATAATGATAAATGATTTTTCAATCAACCGCTCTTGAAAACCTTCATTTCCGATACAATTTACACCTTTATAACTTCAAAGAATAAAGTTGCGTATATCCTGGTTATATTTTGCGAAATATGAAAAGAATAAATTAAAACATTGCGCTCTTTAGCTCATGTCGCATCGTTTGATTTTTACCTGTTCCTCCGTTCAAAGTGTTTTGTCACATCCGCTTAAAATATATCCAAGTTTCTTACACATTTCATTTCCTGATCCCCTTGACACTGACTGTTACAAAGCTTAACGTTTTATCGTCCTTTGATGCCATGCCGATGATGGAACATGAAAAGGAAACCAAAAAGCAGTTCATTAGATCACATGAGTATGAACTTGAACATACCCATAGAGACCGAAGAAAATATTTAATCAAACCACGATGACCTGTTCAGGTCATGGGAAACGACAAGCGGAAGGAAAAGAGAAGGGCAGCAAAGGTCATCTCACGTGAACTAAACGGTTGATTCAATAGACTGGCCTGAAATTGATCTCCACACAAAAATAGAAGGGTCAAACTTTCACTGATAAAGTGAGAGACCGAAAAAAAGAACCTCGATTATTTATAGTCAATGACCGAATCTCCACTGATATCGCCGTGCGTACATGGAAACGGAAAAGGTGGGACTCTCGACGCAGGGCAACGAGAGAACGAGCGAGATTTCGGAACAAGTTCTATCACTTTGGAAATTTATCACGGTCGGCCTCGTGACCAAGGCCCGGCACAATGTCCCATAAAAGCGTTCTAAACACGTAAACCTCGGCGGACGACGACGGTTCAAACTCTGAATGGAGCTCAGCGCTTTTGTGTCATTTGTGTGCCATGTCTTACTTTTTCCCCAGACGGACGGGTTCCGAAGCGTAGCACATGAATGCAGGGCCACGGTGAATTGAATAAACCGGCGATGCGTGAACTTCGATATGTCACGTAAAACGCATCTTTTCTCTCGTTTTGTTCCGTTGTTATTTTATTTCAATTCTTTGGCCCGGGAAGGTAGCTTTGTTTTGTTTCTTCTACTGTCACCAACTTAGATGCGCATTTTCCGCGACTATTCCAAAGGTGGATGTAAAGGTTCTTTGTCGTATTTGAAATTGGCGCAAAGAAGAAAACGAGAACTGAGCATTTGAAGATATGTGTAAAGTTAAGTCGTTTAGGAAATATGTATATTAGAGTTTTTTTGTTTTTTTTTTCAATTAGATCTGATATTCATACATATTCCTCAAACTAGGTTACATCTTTTGGATAAACATAAATATCACTTTGGCAAATAAATGAAAACTGTATGTTATACAACATACACGAAAATGAAAAGAAAAGTTTTCCAAAGAAAGTAGACGAGGAAAATAAATCTGTAGAAAAAAGATGAAATATGAATAGGAAATAAAATTAAGCAGAGATCCGGGAAAACAAAAAAAGTTTAACTCATAGTTGCAACGCATCCAGATTTTTTGAATGGGATATAAAAGAAACAGAATGTTGCATAAAATGAAAATAAGATGAAGATAGGAAGGAAAATTCATAGTAGAATTAGCAAAATATTAAAAGAGTTCAAGGTAGGTTGCATTACAAAATACAATTGAGATAAAAGAATAATTGATATATTTTCACGATGCCCATTTATACATCATTCAAGCATCATTCCAACCCATCATCAATTCGGAGCATCTCTGTATTCAAAAATTCTCTGAGGTAAATATATTAAACTGACAATGGCAACAAAGGACTAGATTGAAGCACGATGAAAGACAGTAGTTGTCGTAGTTTTTTGTCCATTTGTTACAATCGATTTCCACTCCCACACTCGTCGCGAAAGCCTTTTTGAGACGAACATCCATCAGCAGCGAAGTCTGGATATACTGAGAAAACGTGGTAATTTGTTTTAAAATCAAACACTTATCTCCGGAACGACAAAGCGGACAATCGGCGCTAGATTACATTCAGCTGCCGCCAAGGTCACGCATTGTCTGCAGCTCGGAGAAAGATGTATGCTGTACTGTAAATTCATTTTAAAGTGCCATTACTTCGGTCAGGACGATTTGTCATCCCGAAATGTTTATTACTGCAGCAGTTCTAGACTCGGCGAGAACATTTTTCTGTCTTTTTGTTCGAATGTTGATTGAGGAACATCGCAAATGTTTCTTTGAACTGAACAATTGAACTGTTTTAATCAAACAAAACAAGTCTATAATAATCTTCTTGTGGCTTGTAATAAAAGACAGGGCCATTGGTAAGTGAAATGTTTGATCTCACATTATGTTACTTTATTTACTTCCGCATCAGTTATTATGTAGTTTTTTGCTAATCAATTTTGAAATTGTAACCAGGTGAAAATACCAATTATTGCAACCCAAGCTTTTACCAAATGAGAAGATAAGAATAATACATATTTTTCCTTGCAGGTATAAAGGCAGCTTGCTAGAATAATTTTTCTAAATTTCAATACGAATATTTGGAGATCCAACAATGTTCTGTTAAAAGTAAATTACAATAATTCCTTTTTTCAGCGGCAAACTAAAGGTTAAGTCAATTGCTCAATAATTACATTTAATTATTTTTACATTACATTACATTCTAATTTTTGTGATTTTTTCAGCAGTGAGACGCCAGATAACAACAAAACACGACACAAATTGAGCCTAAATTTTCTGTTTTATGAATGTTTTGATATGAGACATCAAACAAACATTGGAAGCTGAAGAAGAACTTACGTGGCAAATAAGCTTCTTCAGCCAAAAACTAGCCTGTTCAGCTTAAATTGTTTGTTGGGATGTTTTAATAACGAGCAGATACCTACAGATACCTACAATCTGTTTCCGATCATCATGCGCTTAGGTTCGAATATCGATATCAGCAGGGATGCCAGACATACAGACATTTGGTCTCGCATACAGACATACAGACATTAAAAGAATTTTGATTGAAGTTACAGACTTTTACAGACATGTGTCGTTTTCGAAACTTTGGGCTTTGAAAAAGATCCTGTTGGTGCTTCGAACTAAACTATTTCTGGTTTTCAAACGAAACCCTTTTGCGTACGGAATCCTATACGACTTCCGGCGGCATCTGAACGTAAAGCTTCATTGGTTTCCACAGAATCTCTTTAGGATTTCAAATGGAATCGTTTGATTACTTTAGAAGCCCAAAGTGGTTTTGTTCTTTGATTTTTGCATGGAATTATGTGAGCAACGTAATCCATCTATGTTTACAAACCGAATTCCTTTGAGTTTTCAACGAAATTTTTGGGCTGAATGAATTACTTTTAGACTTTCGAAAGGAATACTTTTACTTCGATTAAGCCTTCTGACTTCTGAACGGAATTTTTCGCTTCTGGGCAGGGAGCTCCGAACCGCATCCTTTGGAATACGAAAGAATTCTTTGGAGTTCGAACAGAGTTCTTTTGGAATTTGAACAGAATACTTTGGGATTCCGAACGGAATCCTGGATTAATCAGGAAGCCCTAAAGGATTTTGTTGAAAAGCGAGAGGAATCGTTCGAAAACTCAGTGCTTGAAAGCCCAAACACATTTCGTATAGAAGACCAAAAGATCTCTGCGCTCGTGCAAAAAACAGTTCTTCCGTTCTTTGGTTTCGAACTACTGAACGAAACACTTTAGGGTTTCGAACGAATTATTTTTGGCCTGAAAGCAGAATTGCTCGAAATTCCCGGAGGAACTTCCGAAGGAACTCCTGGAGGAACTTTCGAAGGAATTCCTGGACGAACTTCCGAAGGAATTCTGGAGGACTTCGAAGGAATTCCTGGAGAACTTCGAAGAAATTCCTGGAGGAACTTCCGAAGAAATTCCTGAGGAACTTCCAAGGAATTCCTGGAGGAACTCTGAAGAAATTCTTGGAGGAACTTCCAAAGGAATTCCTGGAGGAACTTCGAAGGAATTCCTGAAGGAACTTCCGGGAATTCCTGAAGGATCTTCCAGAGCAATTCCTGAGGAACTGAAGGAATTCCTGGAGGAACTTCCGAAGAAATTCTGGAGGAACTTCGAAGAACTTCCGGAATTCAGGAACTTCCAGAGAAATTTCTGGAGGAACTCCGAAGGAATCCCTGGAGGAACTTCGAAGGAATTGCTGAGGAACTTCGAAGGAATTCCTGAAGTAACTTCCAAATGAATTCCTGAGGGAACTTCCGAAGGAATTCCGGAGGAACTTCGAAGGAATTCCTGGAACTCGAAGGAATTCGGAGGAACTTCCGAAGGAATTCCTGGAGGAACTTCCGAAGGAATTCCAGGAGGAACTTCCGAAGGAATTCCTGGAGGAACTTCCGAAGGAATTCCTGGAGGAACTTCGAAGGAATTCCTGGAGGAACTTCCGAAGGAATCGGAGAACTTCCGAAGGAATTCCTGAGGAGAACTTCGAAGGAATTCCTGGAGGAACTTCCGAAGGAATTCTGGATAACCTGAAGGAACTTGAGGAATTCCGAACTGGAGAACTTCCGAAGGAATTCCTGGAGGAACTTCGAAGGAATTCCTGAGGAACTTCCAAAGAAATTCCTGGAGGAACTCTCGAATTGGAGGACTTCGAAGGAATTCCTGAGGAACTTCCGAAGGAATTCCTGGAGGAACTTCCGAAGGAATTCTGGAGGAACTTCGAAGGAATTCCTGAGGAACTTCAAGGAATTCGGAGGAACTTCCGAAGGAATTCCTGGAGGAACTTCGAAGGAATTCCAGAACTTCGAATTCGGAATTCCTTCCCACAAAGGTTGAGCTAGACGATTTATCTTTAAGATAATTAATTGAATGATATAATAACAATTTAATCGGATTTGAAAAACAAAACGATCTGATTACCATCACAGATATGAATTACATAACTTTTCATTACTATCCAGCAAAAGGTAAATTAGGAAAAACTGTTGTTTTCATCTACAGATTCTCATAAGCATCGGTAGTGATACGTGATACTTGAGTTCATTATAAATGCAAAACTTGTGATACTCTCGCACAGATTTCAAAAGTTTCACCGAGAATCGCGTTTCATGTTTATACAAGAGCACTTAACGTTTATCACTCAGCATCAATAAAATTAATAATCAAGCGTCAACAAACTAAAATTTGTGTTACCGCTCCGTCGAATCAAAAGTTCGGTATCAACCACGGGAACAAAACTCTACCAGATAGCCCATTACTAATCCGAAGAATCATTCAAACAGTTGAAAATGCGCAAGTCTGTACATATATTTTAAATCATCCATATCTGCTTTGGCGCGCGAGACTCAAACTTTGTAGACTACACAAAAGGTCAAATTACAATTACGTCAATATATATAAAATCCATCATCATCATCGAGGCGAACAAAACAGTTATCAGTGCCTCAAAATAAAAAATACAATTGTCCAAACATTGTCAAACTTCGACAAGATACAAAATTTATTGAATTAAAAGTCAACAAGTACCTGCCCAGGCAGCTTTTACGTGAAACACAAAGTCTCTAAACTGTGATAATGTCGTTACGTTTGATATGTGTAGGCATCGAATTGAAATAATTGATACCTTTAAAAACAAAGAATTTTGTAAGTCTAAAAAGTATGGTGTTCTTATATCTTCCGCGTTTCTAGTGTTATATCTATGAATGTCACTTCCTTTCAATTCGATCACACAAATATCGAGGCAGCAAACCATTTACTACTTTAAAATGAACACCATTGTTAAATACAATTCTTTTGCTTCACCGAGAGCCACTGCAGCATCCAACAAAAAGTTGAGGAAGTGAATCTGCTACATCTCAAAATCAAACGCATAATCTTATTCTGCAAACGCTGCTATCTCGATATTTGTGTCTGATTGCTAAAACAAAATGGAAGGACAAAAGTCCAAGGAGGAGAAATGATTGATTTGTACAACTGTATTTTGCTAGCAATATTTAATTCGTTTTTCAGTCGACAGAGGATTCATACTTGGCTATTTTCTTGATGACATTGTCAATATGTTGGTCAAATTTCAATTTATCATCAATAAACGCCAAGATATTTAATTTCCCGTACGCGATCAAGTGTCTCGTCATCAATTTCACAGAGACATTATCAATTGAACGATTTCGAAATAATCATGTACTTTGTTTTACTAATATTCAATTTCAACTGTTTGTACTCGCATCTTCTAAGTCTCTAGCTGCAATGAATAACACAGTATCGTCTGCAAATAAGTTTATATCACAAAACGTAAAACCGTCGCATGTCATTTATATACATAATAAACAAAAGGGCCCCAATACACTTCAACACATGCAACAAAATGATGCATAAATTATTGACAAGCTTGTTGAAGCATTAAGGCAAATAATTTAAATGACTACAGCGCCACTTGCGTTCTAGTACTTATGCTTCTACTATCGGCCCTTGTCCTGGTATTCGCCGACGAAGGACTTCAAGGGTCTCAGTCTATTAAACAGGATTTTGACGCCGTGCAAAACCATAGTATGTGCCCTTTCATAGCCATCCAATCAGCCGTCAGGCAGTTTTCGTTCTCCATATTTTCTGGATAATGTGGTGGATTGATTGATGCAGCTGCACATTCCGTGTGAGAAGCTGGACCGGGATCTCGTCCTTCCTAGCAGCTTTATTATTTCTCAGCTCGTTCAGAGCCTTCTTTACCTCATCCAGCGTTGGTGGTTCCAATACATTAGTCGCCGACTGTCCATCCTGCTCCTTAATACACCTTCATTTCCACCGTTCAAAATCTTGAAGAGCCTCTTCCACCTGGCTGCCATCATAGTCATGTCTGTCATCAAATTCCCTCTCGGTCATTGCACATGGGGGCACTGCGCAGTCTTATCGCGCGCCATTGACAGTTTGTAAGACCTCCGCATATCGTTTCTATCCATGTTCTTCTGCGCTTCAGCTATCACACTCTCTTCGTGCCTTTTTCCTGCGGTGGATTGGTTTCCTTCTGCCCTTGTACACGTCGCCGAGTCAATGATCGGACCTCTATTTATTATTTATTATTTATCTATTACATCAACAGACTTGATACAGCCCCAATGATTTTAAAAAAATATATATAAATACACTATCACATCACTACATTAAAAACATTGTCAAGGATTAAATACAATAAATCACAAATACATTAACTATAGTCTACGTGCGTCAATTTCTGGTCGGTAAAAATGATGTGAAGAACCGGCGGTGTCAAGTGGAAATCAAACACCGATGCCATTTTATTGAAGACACGCTGCAAACCATGGAGAGCACTACGTAGCCCATAGTTTGTGCGACGAAAGGAAATACACTATCACATCACTACATTAAAAACATTGTCAAAGATTAAAATACAATACACTCACAAATACATTAATATGTCTACGTGCGTCAATTATTCTGGTCGGTAAAAATGATGTGAAGAACCGGCGGAGGACATCTCGTCAAGTGGAAATCAAACACCGATGCCAATTATTGAAGACGCTGCAAACCATGGAGAGCACTACGTAGCCCATAGTTTGTGCGACGAAAAGGTTACCTGCAGTTGTCGGGGTGCGTTGATGTTTATTTGCCGCAGAGAGTGTCACAATCTATTCTTCCTTGCAAAATATCGGCGACGGTTAATGCTCTGCATACATCCCTTCGGATACACAGAGGTTCTAAGGATCAGCTGACAACGGCTCTCGTTGCGAGGAAGTCGTAGCGGATCTCCAGGGAAGGTTGGAGTGCGTACCGTATAAATCGACGTTGAACGGATTCGATGCGTTCGACACCATTATTATAGTTTGGACTCCAGACCGCAGAGCAGTATTCTAACGTAGATCGCACGAGAGAGCAATACAGTGTTTTCAAACAGTAGATGTCAGAAAGTCTTTGTCACTTTGATTACAAATCCAAGAGACCTAGATGCTTTATCACAACATATGAAATGTGATCCGAGTATGTCAGTTTGAGTCCAATAGAACACCGAGATCTTACACACAGTGATCTTTCAATAGTCGTTCCGAACAGGCAGTAGTTGAAGGTAATCGGTTGTTTCTTCCGAGAAAAAGTTATGATCGAGCACTTTTTCGGGTTAACTACAAGTCGATTTAGATCGCACCAATGAGCGAAAGCATCGATCTGGTCTTGTAGTAAGTGATAATTATTGAGCAGCGCAAAAAACATTTTAAGATCATCTGCAAATGACAATCGCGGTCCTTTTAGAACTAGATGCACGGCGTTGAAGTAGAGAAGGAATATCAACGGTCCCAGATGACTACCCTGATGCGGTATGCCGACATCGCAGAGCTTCCGACGACAATCGCTCAGAGCAACTGTCAGCTGGCGCTCAGTAAGGTACGAACCAAACCATGCAAGTAGGCTGCCTCCAATTCCCAATCTGTCAAGCTTGATGCAATGTGTGTCCAACTTATCAAATGCTGCAGTTAGATCCGTATAAATTACATCTGTTTGATTACAAGCAAGCATACTGTCAATGTATGATGTAAGACACAGTAGATTCGTACATGTAGAACGTTTTTCCATAAAGCACGTTGATCGGTACTGATATGTTTACAGTGACACTTAGAGAATCCATGACGACCAGCTCAAACAACTTCGATAGAGCGCATAGCGACGTGATTCCTCGATAATTATTTATATCGCGCTTGCTTCCCTTTGTACACAGGAAACATTTCAGCTGTCTTCCAGCAGGACGGAAATACACCATTAGAGAGGGAGAGCTGGAAGATTCGATGAAGTTCCAGAAGGCAGGAAATGTTCGTTTTAGGAAAACCGACGGAACACCGTCAGGTCCGATTTGTACGAAGTTTTAGCCGCGTGGCTGCTCTCGCTATGGCATCTGTACTCAATCGACAACGTTTAGCGTTTGATTCGTTAAGGGTACATTACCCGCTGCGCTGGTTATGGAGTCATTGAGAGGCGCTCATTGACAAACACGCTAGCAAACTTGGCCGAGAATAGGTTACAAATCTCTTGTTGAGTTGAGGCATGTCTCCATTGTAACCATGGACGATGGGAGACCTACTTCCTTACGCTGCTCGTTTACGTAGTTCCAAAGGATTTCGGATGAGTTTTAAGCCGTTGCTGTATCCTCCGCTGGTAACGTTTAAAAAGAAACGACTTAACCGTTTGTATTCGTTGTTCAGCCTAGCATAATGGTGCTTCAAGGAAGTGGAACCTTGTGAACCTTTTCAGGACGGCCTTTTTTTCCTTTTCAACCAACGAAGGTCATTTGTCATCCACGGAACCTAGAGTCGGTATGGGCAATCTTATAACGTCTGTCAATGACATATGCCAAGACATATAAAAAAGTCTGTGCAGCGATATTTGCATCGGCGGGTCGAGGATACTCTCCAATCCAAGTTCAGCACTTCGGCAATACTGCAATAATTCGCCTTGAAAAACAAGCACAGCCGTTAAAGTACCAACATAGTCACGGACGTCATCATTCTCAACCTAATTACAAGAGATGGATGGTGAGGGAAGCCTTGACCAAAGGAAGGCGCATGGAAATAAATGGAGCGTGTAACGACCGCCGACGAAGCACAGATCCAGAAGCGATTAATCTCATTCACGATGCAATTAACTTGAGATAACGTTGCACTGTATTTTATCCAGCAACCTGAGAGCTCCAGGGTGAAACGAGGAATGCTCCTGATCAGGACGTAGGAAACCGTTGTGAGTTGGAACCCACGCGACTCCTGCAAGGTTGAAGTCGCCCAGAACGATGATTTCATCATTAGACGCTATTTCCGACGAAAGAAGACTGATCGGCAGTGCGTGTCGATGAGTTCCAAATCACGAGTTCGGTCTGGAGGAATGTCACCGCACAAACAACAGTTTACGGCCTCCGAGCTGAAAAGATACCCAAACCTGCTCCACGGTGTTGAACGAATCGTCTTCGATTACTGATGCCTTCAGCTCAGAACCACAGCGAGATGCCATCTGTCGATTTCCTGTATTCGAGTTCAATCACATCGAAAAACCTCGTACCCAGTTCCAAAAATATAGCTTGAAATTGTGCGAGTCAGCCAAGTTTCGGTCAGAACTACGATATCGTAACAATGATCCATGACCGCTAGTCATAATCTTCCACTAGACCATCTTATTCCGCTAACGGTCTGATAGTACATAGTAACGTGCGATTTCGGTCGGGGCTGTTGCTCTGAAATCAGGATAATATCAGAAGAGAGGCGGTGGTGATTGACTGTACTTGCCGGTATAGGATTTGAAGACCCTCCCCTTCCCATGCGCAGGACCGGGACGGCTGCTGGACGCTGGCAGGAGGGGCTGACTGCGATGGGAGGAATAGGGCTTCTAGGACTCTGTGACACTGAAGCGTTCCGGTGTTCCGTTAGCAGCAGACTTGTTTTGGCTTGACGAAATTCACTGGAAACAATAATCGATCAGACAAGGAATTTTTACATAACGACATACTTGCCTGCAGGAGGAGTTCGAAGACCCCGTCTTTCAACTCAAACGCAGGACCGGATGCTGATGGTTGCTCGGCGGAGGGCTCGACTGATGAGAGAGATAGGGGCTTCCTCGTAGCTAGGGGCAAGAGTGCATCCCGATGTACAGCAAGTAACGGTTGGTGATTGCTCAGTTGTCCAAGACAACTTTTGTCAGATGACCTCAGATTCGCACACAGCAGTGGGTTCGGTCGTAGAGATTTCGCGGTTCACGTGATTGCTACAGTGTCCGAAGGATACAGTTGTTCTTAGAACTTGTGTACGCTTGCGTGCAGTTGTCGAAACGGTTAGAATTGAAGGCGGTTGTTCAGTTGATAGTCGACTGGAAACAAGGTTTTTTTCAGGAAGCAAAATGTTTTGAATAGGAGCGTACTTGCCTGAAGGACGATTTGGAGGACCCCTCCGGTCTCAAACACAGGACCGGGACGGTGCAGGTCGCTGGCAGGAGGGCTGACCGTGTTGAGGGATTGGGGTCTTCCATGAAACTAGCGGCAAAATGCGTCCCGGTGAAATGCTGAAGGAAGTTGCTAGGATCACTCGATTACCACCATTTCTGTTTCCGCCGGAATGCCTAGCGGATCGTTGGTCGAGGTGGAGGTTTTGGTCGCCAAAATTTTCTCGTCGCAAAATTCTCGTAAAGAATTCCTTTAGGCAAGTCGAACTCAAAAGCGCTCTCGATTTCAATTCGGCATTTATTCCAATTTTGAATGAGACAAAGATATGAACTTATGTTCTCCCTTAGGCACCAAACGACTTACTTGAGCGTCATTGGTTTCAAGACGCTTTTGTCAATTCGCCAATTTGATCAGCTGAAACGTCTGGTGCAATCCGCGACAAAAAGCCAGAATTAGGCTGGGGCTTAGGGACGTCTTGATTTCTTATGAGGGCGAAAGAGTGCTGCCGGTTCCGAGCAGGAGAAGTTTCGTAACTGGGACAGAAGCGTTATCATACTGAAAAGGCGCTCGTAAACCGGTTCAGTATAACTCTGTTCGTTGCCTTCGGGGGGAGCAGTTAGAATTCATTAATTTGGAAAATTCGTCTGATTTCAGATTTCAGCTCCGTCAGTATCTCAAACTCTGTGCGCCAAATATCCCCATGATATAGAAGCTTGTTCATGTCCAGCCTCCGGGCAGCTTGAACGGTTCCGGAAACGCATATCCTTCATCAACGAGGTCACGATGGACAGAATCAAAAACTTGATTGATATCCTTCACCATCTAGCGCGTCGGCAGAAAGACCGGTGCATTTAGGGTGAAATATCGCTTTACAAATCCTCCACATTTGACGTGGGTTTCGTTTGCGTCACCGGCACAAGAGTGGCAAATCAGAGACATTTTCAACATTTACAATTTGAATTTCTATTTTCCGAAACAAAACAACTTGACGTCGAAACCGGGAGCACGCGTCAGTACTATTCGCGATGTTTTGATCAGACCACCACGATCGAAAAACTATAGTGCTTGAACTGAAGACGCATCAATATCGGTGAGAAAGGTATTCTCGCACTTTCTCAATCTTCCTAGCAATTATGCAACTCCACTTCGCAGAGTGAATTAACACTTTAAATGTACGATCACACAAAACACCACTTTAAAAATCGTTCGAATACGGATAGTAGCTCGAATTAATAACGCTGCGAAAAACAAACTGCCAAAACAAAAATCAGTTGAACTGACCTAATCTATAACATCCGAGAAATGTCGTCCGTTGATCATCACAGCAGGTCTATCGTGAGCAAGTGTCTCCACTCGGATGTTGCCAGGTGTGGTTGCGATATTCTTACGTGCGAAGTAGGTACTGCTTATTATCCCTCTAGCAGAGCAAAGATTACAAGTCGTGCAATTATCGTTGGTAGCGGAATGAAGGCTTTCCGTACCAATACTGCGCGTTTGCTTCCTCGATGACACTTTTACATAATGTGTTGGGCACTCTCCGTAGACCTTATCAAGGCTTCATAGAACTCATCCTTCACGTTATCAGGCTATAGTTGAAGAATTTGCCCTTATTCTACGAGATCACTGAAGACGACCACAGTTGTGGTCGAAATACGTATCTGAAAAGATAACGAAAATTAACTGGTGGAATTAAATGGAGAGTACTTAATTCGTCTTAGACGGTTTCACACAAAATTGACCATCAATGCAACCTAATAGTCCTCTATGGATGCAGAATCTTTGAAGGCTTGTGGACGATTATTTCATAATGCATTTGAAATACGACTTCCATGTAAGATGCAGGCGGAAATAGGTTCCGGAGAAAACGAATGGCAGGAATTAGCTGTTGAGAAATATGATCATTTACTAAGAAACTCCACCTGCAGTAGAACAGGCGTTTAGCCAGAATGTTGGACAAATTGTTTTTATTAATGTTCGAGAGGTACGCGAGGTCGTAACGGACGATGAATCGATCAGAGAGGAGAAGCCTTGTGGGCCCTTCTGTAGACTGCATTGTTAGTGATGGCCGTTCCAGCAAACTGGATAAAACCTAAACTGCACAAGTCACCCGGCCTAAGTTTGAATAGATCAACATTATTATCATCACGCAATCTAAAGGTGTTTCTGCGTAACGACTAAATAATATGCTAAAATATTCTGAAGTTTTGCTTTCAGACTGCTGGTATTGAGATTGACATGAGCTGCTCCTATTGATATGCTAATTTTAATGCATTAAGTTGAATTCTAGAGTGGATATTATCTGATTTGTCTCATATACCAACTCTTGAGTTTTTGCAGGACTGGTTATCAGTCTCCTTCACAACTGATTAGTGATCATCTTTCGTGTGCTGCTCCTAAAAGCATCTGGTTTGAGCGATAATAATGGCACGTCCCTGTTACTAGATCAATTCCACGTTCACATGATGCAACTAAATCAAGACTGACAAGCAGGCTTCTAGAAACACGGTCACCGATGATTGATGTTACTGTACCAATAGTTTCAATCATTGTCCTACAATGTACCAATAAGGTTAGAATCCGATCTGGACTGTACGTTGAAGCCAGATAAAAATCTATCACGCAATGCTGCAATCTGTTGACAAAGGAGAGAAAAACGTAATATAAACAAAAACAAAATTTAAGCGGGATAGGAGAACTCTAGGAAAATACCCTCCATAATCTCGAGAGGCGCGCATGAATCAGCACTTTGACACATGTCCTTTTATTTGACGATTATCGTCCATATTCACATTCAATGTAGTAAACAATACCACGTAAAATAGAGCAGCACTCTTTTATAATTAAATCACTTCAACTTTACATTTTCAAAGAACAATCAAGACTCTCATATCATGGCTTCATTTTGCAGCAAAACAAGGACAACCGTGTGGATAGGACTGACAAATTAGTGTAAAGGAATTATGTTTCTATGCAGTGGATCAATGTTTAGTTGATTTTATTTTTCATTCATTTGATGTTACAGCACCGTGTTATGGCTAATACAGTTTCTTAAACAAATAATCAAATCACGTTGTCCACACTTCATTCCTTAAAAATACATCTTCACTTCGTGCGGCCATACGGTGTCGTCCCCCATGCAGAGATCCATCAGCAATCTGTCAGCGGCTGTGTGCCCAAACCAGAACAGATCCCAATTTCGAGAAACTTACACACTCGAATACACGGGTTTTGTAGTCGGTCAATCATGACTGCGGTTTCGTGGGAAACGAGTGTTAATAATGTTATTAATAAATCCAATTATCTTTAGTTTAATGACATAATATTCTTCCAAAGTGGTAGAAATATATCTCTCCTGATGAGAACCGAAACCAACGTCAAGAAAGCGACATCCTGAATCGGTCACCCAATCGATTGGCTCCTGACTCGGAGAGTTTGAAACCAAGATACGTAATGAGCAGCGACCGGCGAAAATCCAAAGAAAGGGTGATGACGAAATGGTTTCTGTGATTGGGGCAGTAAAATATCATATAACAATAAAATACGCCCCACATAGCAGGAGGTATTTGATTCGTGCGTCTGAGAATGGCATGCGACCTTTGCGCGGCGAAGTACACCAAAATATCGTAAGTGGGCACATTGTGGTGTGATTTTGAAATCGAGTTTTGTTAGTAATTCAGCTTTATTATGGTATCTTCAGGCGCCACCAATTATATGACTGAGAAACAGACGCTACACTTACATCTTAGTGATTCATAATATTGTTTAATTGACAAACAGTTATACAATAACCTTTCCAATTTAATTGAAGATAGATATGATTAACGCATGGTAGCGTCCATAATTCAGGCGACAAATCCAGTAACAAGTATTCGAGGAACAATCGCAGCATTAATTGAGGTGCATTAATGCCATGCCGTCATAGTTTCTGAAACTCCATTTGTTGTTTAAAAACGCCCAAGTGCAAGCCAGATGAGAAACCGAATTAAAACTGGCTTCACTTTTTGGGGAGGGGTCTGGTAACTGGAGGAAATGGACAATGAGAGATGAATGGAAGGAAGCCGATCCCTACTTAGCAGCATTAAACACTAAGAATGACGTTTGATGGATGTGTTGATTTATTTTGATTAAAGGTGGTTTCTACAGGTCGTTTTGATTTCGGACGCTCAAGGGCTACCGTTTGGGTGTGTGCCTTTATCCGTCGAGCGGGCCCCACGAGCGATAGGTCATGGGGTCTCACGATGCTGGATGATGGATACGGTGAGCCTAGAGGATTTGCTGTTTGGCTGCACACGTCTGACGGTGCGACTGATGGTATCAAACATGCTTAGTGGTCTACGTGATCCAGCGCAGTCACAGCAAAGCTATTGAACCTGCAAAGGGAGCTGTTTAAAATTAACTTGTTCTGGAATTCGATGAGCATTGCTAAGAGATAGACATGAAATGGAGTAAAACGAAAGCGAATCTGGCATTTGATGAGGACAACACGGAACCTGAATGTTTGACAGGTGGTTCTTCCATATTCGGTTCTAATAAATCGCTAAAATTAGTTATAAAAAATTGTGAAACAGCACTTACCTGAAGAGGCTGGATACATGGTGAAGCCCTGTGTCAAATCATTTGTTCCAATGAGCACATAGTAGTGCTGGTACCAATTATTAATTAGCAATCTTATACTTTTGAATCAACTAGTACAATATTCTTAAAGGTATTGTAAAACCAATTGTTCGAAATATTTAATAAAGAAAAGATGAGGAGGTTTTGTGCCCTGCGGAGGAAGTAGCTTGGAAGGAGCACACTCAGCGGGTTTTCCCTCTCTAAGTGTAAAAAAGGTAAGAGTATTGACCTTGTATAATGAATGCACTTTACACTTGCTGTTTATACATAAAACAAATATTCAACTAGATAGGAAACTGCTCCATACCATGTACCAAATCTATACTTTCAAAAAAAGAATTGGTTGCAAATTGTTTTATTCCTCATTATTGTGATTTTATCAGAAAGCACGCCGGATAACAACAAAACACGACACAAATTGAGCCTAAATTGCCTTTTTGCGACCATTCAGTAGGGCCCAATAGAGACCCATAACTGACAGTCACATTATAATCTATCAAAGCAATCAGCAATGTGTCAATAGCCACATGTCGTGAACCATCAAAAGGCATAAGGTGTTCAAAGTGGCTCCAGCTTGCACAGTTAGAATGAACTCCACAGTAACCAAAAATTTCTTTCAATACAAGCATTTAAAGTCTAACGAATGTCAAACAAATATTTAAAAGTGTACATTGTTATAACCATAATCAACTTTAGTTCCAGTTCGCTTGTAAATAGCACAAGCTCTATTAGCCAAACGATTGACGAGCAAATCCTTTCGAATTTGCGACAAACTGTCAACTATCGTAGTCAAGCCAGCACCAGCAGACCGTTTAATCTTCCTTTCCGCAGGTATCGTCAGGAATGCGCACCACTGCATCCTTTTTTCCTAACAGATGTTTTCCATCGAAACTGTGGAATCTTACCAACCAGACCAGACCAAAACAGAAGAAAGCTTCAGTCAAATCGTGCTCCAAAAGTGTGGAAGATTTGAATCCATTACCTGCTCAATCGCAATCAAAATTGATAAATGTCCCATATAAAATTGATAAAGAAATAGATAAGTCCTCGTGTCTAATGGTCGCGGATGCACACAAAAAAAGATTCTACGAAGAAAGCCAAAAGACAGCAGGCAAACCTACCAGCTCAGATCAATGACCGACCCGGAGAGAATCCTTTCTCCCTTGATCTGTGCTATCCCTTGTTTGTTCTAATAAAGCTGTTCAATGTTCATGGTCCAAAAGAAAATATGCTAAGGCAATGAACTCTCTGTCTCTCTTCCTAGGGACAGTTGGTAACAATGAATATACATGCAGGATGAATTCTACCATTATATCAGTCATCTAATGATGTCAAATATCATAGTGCCCGTTTTGCCCATTCTCCCACATCTCGACTCCAACCCAAGGTGTGATGATATAAATAACACCTACCTTGAGCTCTAGTTTTCTTTTTGGGGTTTCATCTTCAAAGGGCATGCTGCATGGTGTTGTCTGAGCAAAGCACATCACCATAAAAACGATACTTGAAGCCAGCTTGAAATTTTCTCAAGCAGAGGCGCTTCCAGCTCAGTCGCTTCCTTTCGTCTTAAGGCGCAACCAGGAAGGATAATGACGCCTCAGGCTTAGATTAACTCCGCAGGATCCTACCTGCCGCCACAAAGCGACAAGCAAAACAAAAGTGATAATTAGGATTTTACTACCTCATTTCTCCACACGGAAAGGTCGTTCAAAATCAGAGAAATCCGATTTCGTCCTGCCTTCGAAGAATCCCATCACCTTCGCATTTGTTGGTGTGTTCCTCGCTCGAATTGCCCACCGAGTCAGATTGGGGGTTTTCCTCGTCCGTCAGACTCAAACGAAAGCGAAACCGCAATTTTGGGTGAACATGTGGTTTGAGCGATTTAGACGCTTCAACACCCATCATAATTGCCCAGAAGTGTCAAAACTGTGCGGTGCGTGTGTTCGACGGAACCCCAGGCAAACGAGGAACGAACCGAAAATCCATTTCAAACGCCATATGCATGTCCGTTCGATTTTGAGAAGCCGGTAAATTGGAAAGTGTGTGTGATTCGAGGCTGAGTCTGGGCTGGATGGTACCATGCAGCGAAAGAGAAATTAGCTTCTAGGGATATCCTGGTCTATTGTTTGAATCGCCTAGACATGTTGTAGGGATTGGAAAACAAACACCAAAATATAATAAAGTTTTTTTATTCAACCTTGGGGTGATTCTAATGGATTGTGTTTGTGTTCCTTTTTCGAAATTTTTATCGGTTTCTCGAATCAGTATTTTTGCAACATTGCGTTTTCTTCTTCTTCTACTACTACTTCTTCTCTTGCTTTATATTCAACTTGAAATTCAGCCTAATTTACAGCTTAGTATTCTATTAGTATTTCCTCAGTTCTTAAATGAACATTTTTCAATTCCCAGAGAGTGAGAATGTTTACCACTCGAAAACATCTCGGATTAGCATTACGCCTTTACCTGTAAGGATAATGGAGACCTAACATGCGTCCATCATTTTCAAATATAGATTGCATTATTAGAACAAAAATTACTACAACGTATTTTATTAACTACAATCTACTCTACCTGCTTGAAGTAACAAACTCTACAAGCATAACTCCCAATTGTCGTAATACAGACGCACATTTTTTATGTTTTTATTTATATGATGTTGGAAAGCTAGATAATAAATCATTTTCGTGACAAAAATTTAAGTCCTATATTACAACAAAGGATTGCCATCATCCTCGATTTTGGTTGCTGATTATTTAGTTTTTCCAAAAAATTAAAGAATGAAAACATCTTTTGAAATTAATTTACTTTTAAAACTTGAGTAAATTTTGTTTCTTTGTTACTTTCGTTGTCTATGGGATTTTTTTTATTTAGGAAATTTTAATATTTATTTATTGCTTCTACCCTTATTTTTATAGTATTTTTACAGAAAACTTCTTTTTGAAGGGGTAGTTTTTATTTTAGTCCAGCATACAAATTATTACACCATGAGGAAATTGGTCAGCAAGTCATTGTATTTTGTTATTTTACTTCATCATTTGATAAGAGGGACAGAAAATGGTTTACAGAAAATGCAAATGATTAAAAAGAGGCAGACTTCACTTCTAAATACATTAATTCCGCGGAATAAATTCTTTATATTCTAGAAATCATATTTCGAGAAGGGTTATTTTCAGGAAATGTCATTTTGAGGAAATGTCATGAGAGATATCATTTACGAGGAAATGAAATTTTTATTTCCGGAAAATCTTATTTTCAGGATTTGCTATTTTAAGGAGTTGGTTTTCGGGGAACTGTACAATCTTAAAGTACTCGTATGAACAAAAGAATGAGAATTCTAATTATGCCTAACGAACACTGTACTTAACATACTTATGAATAACCCCGCACTCTGCATTTCATACAATCCTCCTCTTTTTCCCAATCAACATCAAACATACTTATAATCGTTTGCTTAGGTTAGATAGGTACGCGTCTCAATTTTGGTAGAAATCGATTAGAGGACTTAGTTATCCGGAATTGCTGGTTTCTAAACAATGCGCACGAAATAAACTGAGAATGCCATTTACACCGCTCATAATCGTCTCCTCAGGATAGGCTGTTCCGATTTGGTAAAATCGTCAAGAGGTTAAGAATTTACGCTTAAATCTTGATCAACCAGAAAATTCTCCACCCCCTTCCACCACTCTTTCCAATGACCCTCTCGCCCTTAACAATCGTCTAATTAAGATTAAAATATGTATTCAATTTTGCTGAATTGTTCTCATCTAAAAAATCCTCCCTCCATTCTCCTATTATTCAGACAAAGAATGTTTGTTTCAAATTTGGTTGAAACCGATTCTCATGCTGAAACATACATCTTCTCATTGTCATTACATCCCTCACTGGAACATTGCCACCTCGCAGCAATTAACATTTATTAACTGCTTGATTTGTAAAACTGCAAATCTCTGAACTTCCTCGGAACACACCCATACTCGCCGATTTCCTAGCAAGGAATTATGTTACAATATTCGCAAGTTATATGACCAGATTGTCATAATCAAGTTGTTCAACATTTTTTGCCTGACTTGTGCTGCTCAAGTAGCTCAAGGACGTCAATTTAGCATCGTAGCGCTGCTGGAGGTGTGTTGGTAAGCATATGCGGTATTTCGAAAAATTTCTGGTCTCGAAACAGAAATTCGCGGAATTGAGCATGGCGAAATCTGATTTCTTGATTTCGTTTCGTTCAATTACAAAAATTGCGCTAGAAAAGACTCAGCTTCTAACGAAATTTAACGGAATTCACGAATTTCGAAACAAAATTAAACTTAAACCATGGTTCATATTATCAAATTTTGGCTGCGCCATGAACAAAATCGTTAAGTTGTTTTCAAATTGATTGGTTTCATTTATATTTTGTAAATTTTTTTACTATTTGTACAATATGAATGGAATCGATCGTGTTGCTGCAGGTCATGGGACGGCAGCTAGTCCGGGAGAACGCGAAGTGAAAAAATCTACCTTGCGTAGCAGAAATTTGTTTAACCAGTGTACAATCGACCTGGTTGATGTGATCACGCCAGCTAGTGTGGAAGAAGTGAGTGGAAGCGAAGTGAAAATCAGTTCTGCCTCGAAGAGCACAAAATTATTATGTGTCGATCTGTCGAGATCTGTCGAAGAATACGAAGCGATTGGATCCAGAACAAACAAAAAGCGGATCGACGTAACTCATAGATCGCCCCGTGGCGTAGCGGTAGCAACCGCAAAATGCCAACAGTTGCCCCATATGGCGGCGTACTTAACCATGATGATCCAAAGCAGGAAACAAGAACTGAAGAAGTTCTCACTGATCTAGTAGACGATTTGGCAGCGACGATGTCCGGAGCAGGTGCAGTTGATCACATCCAGTGAAGGAAAGCAAGCAGTAGGTTCCAACAGAATACTAAGACTTGAGAGTCGCTCCCAGACATCAACGGCGAAATATGCCGCCTGCTGCAGTCCGCGTGCTCGACTTGACTGATTGTCCCGGATGGGAAGTATACAAATCTTCTGGATCTCACGGAAAGTTCCATACTGCGTTCGAACGGTAACCACTCGAATGATGTCATCGCGCCTGGGTGGATCTCCGCCACTCGTCCAGTGCCACACGCAACGGAGGCAACTTGTCTTCTTTCAGTAGACCATCGTTCCAATGTGCAAGTTGTCTCGCTCCTAGTCCATTTGTTTCGGTTGTGTAGGTCTCTTCACAAGACTTGACTGAACCGCTGAACTCGACTCCATCTACTCAGTCTCTTGTAATTTCTAGGTATGCATCCAGGAATGACTGCTGTGACTATTAGGCAGACGAATACGCACAGGTAACACTTACCAGTAGCCATTTTGCGCAATGCTTGTAGGACGTTGAACGTACATCATTAGACGGTAGTTCCGTACACACTGCTACCAACGGCGTTCTTCAAGCGTAACTGAATCAAACTGCTACTTGTGTCGTTGCTCATCTTCGGGCATGCACTGAATACTCTTGAAGCCTATGCTCATTCCACCAAACAGAACTCGACAAGCGTAGTGGTGTAACGCCATGAAATAATATCAGCTGATTCTCAACTTCAGGTGCTATGGTTCCACACCTCGCAGATGGATCGCTGCTCCATACGCTTTCTCGAGGCGTTACAGAATCCTGTAGCTCACTGAAATCACATTATCGTCAAATGCGATCCAGCGGGAACGAAACTGCATCCAGTCGATCCAAATTTGTCCGGAATTGTGCTTATTGTGACGCAGATCTCGCTCTCAACGGTTCATCCAAGAATACTCTTTTTCCAAAGCTCTTGGAAAACATCTTCGCCTGCACAATCACTGGCCCTGCTAATCCCGCGATCGGACAAACGAGAGGAGTCATAAGAACGAGATACGTTGCGTATCAGGTAACGACTCTTCAGAGTGGCATTTAAACCAGAACTTATCCGAGCTGGCCCAACATAGTCCAAGGGTCTTCACGGTAGACGACGAATCGATGTCTAAAAGTTCTCGCTTGTCTGCAAATATCTTGAATTGCCTTTTAGCTTGCTGGCTGATTAGAGTGCTACTTCCGGAGATTGAAACCAGCAGAACTGAGTAACGACGGAACATCCTACCCGCAGGCTTTGTCCTTCCCTGAAAGATTTCTGCACAAGTTAGCATGTCACCAACATAGAAATGGCGCTTTACGACCTTGGCTGCTGCAGAGTACGCCTGTTCTCCTTCTTCGGCACACTTCTTAAGCCTCGAGTTGCTAAGTACGGCGCTGATGAAGTGCCGTAAGTCACGGTACTCAACTGATACGTTCGAATTGGCATGATCGACGGACTCTCGCCAAAGAATTCTTGCAATGGTTGATTTTGTTCGACTACGTTGATCACGACTACGAAATTTTCCGTCACAGTGACTATAGTACTTCATCAGTGTGTCGTTCAGGAAAAAATCTGTAGCACATGAGGCGTCAAAACAACTCTGAGCTTCGTTGTCGTATCATCCGGTTTGATGACTGCATGGTGTGGCAAATAATGCTGTACATATTTCTTCCTCCTCCTCACGTACTTCTCGCATATGGCCCATCAGTAAACTCGTGGATAAATTCAGTATAGAAGCCTTTATTTTTGGATTTGCAGTCAGCGGCGCTCCAAGCCCATGAACCGTTTGGTTGCTATCTCCTTCGACCTTCCCAAATGTTCCATCATGAACTGTTCTTCAGCAGCACCACTCGAAATTTTCCATCAGCGTCTCTGTTGTCGTCTGCTCGAAAATCTATTCACACGTAGATTTTCGACGGAAGACAGCTTTCTGGCATGACTCCAAGTCCCCAAACGTGCTAACTGCTCGTGTGTCTCTTCCGTGCTGACTGAGGCTGTAACAGCGCTGAACGTGTGACTTCTTCTTATTGGCATTACATCCCACACTGGACAGAGCCGCCTCGCAGCTTAGTGTCTTTAAGCACTTCCACAGTTATTAACTGCGAGGTTTCTAAGCCAGGTTACCATTTTTGCATTTGTATATCATGAGGCTAACGATGATACTTTTATGCCCAGGGAAGTCGAGACAATTCCAATCGAAAATTGTCCAGACCGGCACTGGAATCGAACCCAGCCACCCTCAGCATGGTCTTTGCGTAGCCGCGCGCTCACCGCACGGCTAAGGGGGCCCACAGCAAGAGAACGTGGTGACTGGACTATCAGTAATTTCTCCAGCAACTATTCAACCTAGTTCGGTGTCCCGTAAAATCGGACCAGAATCCGACAGCTTCATCTGGTCACTCAACAGCATCTCGTAGACAACTGATACGCCAAGAACTGGATCTATCGCACTGGGTTCGTGGAACCTTGGATAAGCTAGGCCGATGTCTGATGGCAGCTTCCAGGCACTGAGGTCAATAGTTGTCTGCGGCGATCTGTAATTGAGGCAACATAAAATTTTACATCCTTGGTTTCGAACGAAGAATAACGTGACGGATCCTCACTAACACCGATTGTTCTGACAACGTCATGATAGAATCACCAACACCTTTCACAGGCAGTTCTCGTGAATGCTTGAAATTAATTTTTTGAAACAGGTTCTCCGTGATTATGCATATTTGAGAACCGTTATCCAGCAATGCACGAGCGATGACCGTATTTCCGAAGCGATCGCGAGTTTCACAAGAGCGGTTGACAATGTGTGGTGTTTTGATGACTTCGAGCATTGGTGAGGTAGCAGTGTGGTGAGAAATAGTTGTGTGTTTGTGGGAGTGCTGTCGTGTCTGTGGTGGAGTATGGTTTGGACGGGTATTTGTGGAGATATTTGAGTATTATTCATCCGGGATTGATGCGATTGCGAATGCTGTACTAACTGTTGACGAAACGAGATTGAGCGTTTGATTTCGCGACTTGAGGCCTGTCTGGGATGCTCGACGTTTGGTTCTGGTGTGCTAGAGCGGATGGATAATACGGATGCAAAGATGGTGATGACGTTGTCCACACTTTAAGTACGTCTCGAACACGGCTACAAAATGTCCAGAACACAAGCAATTCAAGCAAGTCCAAGTCTTCGGATCAACAATTTTCGGTCGACCACTCTAATTTTGTTAAAACGACGACACGTTCGATGCTATATCCACCAGCAGACTGGACAATTACTTGAAGCAGAAACAAGCGTGTGAATCTTTGAACTCTTGAATGGTCTTTGATCACTTGAACAGCGGGCTGACGTAGAATGCAGAATTGCAATGCTTCTCCAGAAATTCGTCATAGTATCATACTGAGAATGTTCTTCGAACCGTGTATGAGTTTCCCATTGGCGAAGGTTGTTGTATCTAGCTTGCGACAACATGAATGCTAGAATTGTGCAGTTTTCAGTGTTTTCTCCCAACTTTTCCAACTGCTGAAGATTGACCTTAAAAGTCATCAAGACGGTATTCAGGATCAAACGAGCTCCGAACTTCAACATCTGAACAGAAACAGCGCCTTCAGATTTCGCTTAGATTTCTATTTCGTCTCGAGAATATTCCACAATTGTTGTGTGGCAGCGCTACCTGAACTTGGGTGATCTGAAGTAATGCTTCATCTTTCAAAGATGCTCAGGTAATTAAACTTGTCGATTGACTCAAATCATTCGTTGTCGTGAATCAACGATTTGAAATTATCCGAAAGTGATTTCAATCCTGCAGCTTTCCGGAAAAGATGGAAGCTTCAGCCGATACTCAACCGGGAGTTGGCAGGCGCTGACGTTCAGAATCTTCTACTTTTTGTTCTAGGGCGTTCAGCAATTAACGCTTCGACATCAAACGAAATACGAATTTTCAAAAATTCTGTACGTTTGCGCTATCAACACCATCGTCATCAACCGCACTTTCAAACTCTTCGCTGGTCTGTCTAGAAGAGCACATCTATGTCACCCTAATGGTACAGAAGGATCAAAAATTTCATCTAGTTTCACTAAACGTAATTCAACCATCACTGTCACTAACTGCATCAAAATTATCCACAAAATCTTTACATTCGCCAGCTGCATTCAACTATTCTCCTCTTTCACCAAACTAAACTGGACTCTCGGCATTCTGAATAGCACAAGATCACACTTCACTAGTACTGAACCACGACCGAGACCTCAAGCGGAACGGATTGACAGAATTAAAGCTCAATTATCAACACACTAACTGTGGAATTAGTCAAATGGAAATCGCAAATGTGTGAAAATAGTCAACGGAGAACTCAAATTGTTTCCAAAATTCCACAATAAAATTCAATTGTCCAAACCGCACCACAGTACGGTAACAGAGCGCTTGCAAATTAACTCAAGACAATGGCTTATTATTAGGCGTCACATCAGACCACGCTGAGCCCAAGCCCTCAACCACACATTGCATACACTCTACTTAGCTGTAATGGTTAATCCCTTCGTATCCAAATGTCAAAATGACATCAAAAATCAATATTCAGCCCTGAGATGCGAAGAACGTTGATTTCAAACTGCACACGGCCACACATGATATTTTAAATCACTTTCGCTAACTGCTATTCATTGGTAGTTATTAATTAATTTGCTCACCTAGCTGAAGACAAATATCGATTCCGTACAATGGATCAGAGCACACTTTGCACTCTGATACAATTTTACATACAAGTTCACTTTCACGCGCAATATCGACAGACAATGTCAGACACACACCCAAGCCACGCGCACTATTCACTAGACGTGGTCCCCGATTGATCTTTATCCGGCTCGAAGGACCAAAATGTTATAAAGTTATAAAACTGTTCAACTGGCAGACTATAATCCACGGTCACTTCGCTAAATAGCGCGTTTCGGAGGTTGGCTTAAACACGTATTTAAACTTAACTGCGACACGACGGACAATTTATTCTAATCGAATAACAAACCATAACGTCCAACAAAAAGCGGACTGTCATATTTTCGACCGGTACGGACGAGACACTAGAACTAAAATTCTACTACTGCTGCGATCACTGCGATCGACGCGACGGCGTTAGCGCCGAAGAGCTACCTATACTTGACTGACTGTTGGTCGCATTTACATACCAATAGATAAAGTGTGAAAAGAACATACGACGATGAAAACACTCTATTGTCTGTCTTGTGCTGCCTATCTGATTGCCTAGTGAGGTGCATCTTGGGATGCAACATTCTAATTCTGTACGTGACACTGACCATAAAAGCTGTTTTCATATGCAAGACACAAGTGAACGTGAAGTGCCAAGTGAAATCAGAATTGCATATAATGTAAAACTCAATTTAATAAAATTCCGCGGAAAAAATTAAAATTTCGTTTCGTTTCGAAAATTCCGAATTAAATGAACCTTGATTTCGTATCGTTTCGAAGTCTCGAAAGTAATCTATATTTCGTTTCGTTTCGATCCGAATCAACATAGACATTTCAAATTTCGTTTCGTTAGGAAAGTTGTTATCGCATACCCTTAGTTGGAAGGATCAAAGGTGTCGAACGTTTAGAGGTAATCATAAATCTACTAGAGCTGCGGCATCACACACGAACTGGGAACAGCTTCATAGTGATGGGCGATATGCAAAGGCGCGTGTTCGGCGGTAGCCGATCAGTGAAACAATGTGCAGGATGATGACTAAAGGCCGGGTCTTCTATTTTTGTATATTCACCTCCAACACACAAGCCGCTTCTTCAAGCGACGCCGCCTTAGCCACCATCAGCGCGACTAGAGCTGGTGGGTACCAAGCGCCAGCTGTTCTGGAGATGCTTCTGACCACGTCGTAAGCTTCCAGACGATTGTCAGATCATCGCAAAATCGGTATGGTACCCTTGAAGGTTGGCCCTACGAGCAGTGTCCTGGGACCTCCAGATCGACGGTTCCTCGGCATCGGACGCAGTGGACGGGAATTGAGGCACATTGACCATTGCCAGAAGAGTCAACATCTGTTCGTGGCGATGTTGGTGTTTACTGTTTTCAGGAGGTCTTCCGACTGATTTGACTAAAGCCCTCCTAAAGCCCGCCAGTAGTGCACGTGCGGAATAAACTTCCACCGATATTCTGATCCTCGAGCGGTAAACTCACACACGTCAGGGCTGCCAGGAAAGCATCTTAGTGAGGTCGCTAACAAGCTCGATGTGAACGGTAATAACGGCGTGACCTTTGATTTTGCTGCCTTTGGTTTCTGGTCATACGTAGCAACAGGATCCGTAAGCTCCTTGAGAGACGTCGGCGAAGATGGAGTTGAGATTGACGGCGTTTGAAAGCGAAACAAATCGTGGCACACGAACTTCGCTCAGTAAACGTAAAGTAATGAACGCTTCACTCCTCCTGTAGCTTGGTTGGGAGTGCTGTATCCCACTCACAGGCCTCCCTTGCTTCATGCCCATAAACGCTGCAGAATGGCCAATTAATAGTAGACCCAAGACCAAGATTTGCGCGATATAAAACATCCCTTCTCGCTTCGTCAGGACTATGGCCAGTGAAATAGCTGGATTTTGAACCGTAGGTAATTGGTTCTCGGCTCCCCATACGAGATCCAGGGTTGAAACTGCCTGCTCGTCCTGAAGTTCATGCAGCGGTTGAACAACTAAATCTTCCGATGGACACCATGTAGAACATGAACATCTGATGTCCATTCCTTGATTGGGAAGCCGCAGTTTAGAGCATCGACGTCATTTGTTGCCTCACTTCAATTGAGATTCTACGTCATCAGCACCCGAAAGGAAATCGTCATCGTATAAACTGGTGCCCATGTCGCGTGCAATTGCTGCAGAGTTCCTCGTTGTACAAGATACGGAGCAGACGTGGTACGCAGGTCACCGCTCTGCAGCTTCATAGGTAGAACATCATTGTTTGTCCAGCGAATCCGACGGAACTTACGGTCTTCGAGGTGGAGTATCTGCCGTACATTTCATCCACGTCGGCGACAAACGACACAGCGAATGCGGAACAGCACGATGGGAGCAGATCTCCTAAACGACTGGTCTAACCAAGAGTGTCGTTGAATGAATATCCGGAGGATGTTTGCAAGACGCATCGAAACGACTCAACCTTTGTAGGCCTGCTCGACTCTTTGAAGACGGCATGGTGGGTATGTAGCAGTGGTTGATTGTCGTCTACCAGATCGATGAGCTTCCATATGCCCCAACTTGAGTATATCTGTCCATAAAACGATGATACGCGTCCTTGAGGCAGGATCACGTTCGAGACGCCGCTCGACACTCGACGGCGATCTCGACATCCCTTGAGCTTCCTAGAACAATATCGATTTGTCGTTCGAGGAAGACTGACGATATACCTTCCAGACGGACTACGGGTGGTAGTAGCGCTGAAGTGCTTCACATCTATTTTCTTCGGCGTTAATATCCGTCGAAGACGTCCTCGATTTCAAAACTTCTGAAGCGTGGCTTCTAACAGATCATCTTTCGTAGAAAGGTTGCAGATCGAGGAATACAAGTGTTAACTTGATGCCAGCGAAGCCCATCCGAATGGTGTTTCAGTCAACCATGGTAGTCTGTCCCCTAACGCAGGGTACTAACTACATGTACCCTAAATTGTTCGCTGGCCCTAGGGGTACTCGACAAAATGCGTAATGGCGACGTATTACATTTGGAATCAAAACTTATTGATAATTTTTTATTTCAAAGATTTATATTGACATAATATAATATCAATTAATCCAATTGAATCCTGCCTTCCAATCAGACCATTATGAAGGGCTGCGAGAAAAAAGATCAAACGAACAAAACGTCAATGAACAAAATGATTTTATTTTTCAATAAGCTCGTTTGCTTCGTTGCAAGAGAGGTTTAGAAGATTCTTCTACGCTTCTTCGTAAGCCCTCTTAGCAGCTTGAATGCCTCCTTTCAAAGAGGCTCGTAAGAATCTCCTTTCAGGAGCCCTCGGAAGCCTCCTGGCACTCAGGAAGCCTTTCATGGTAAGGTTGATTCTTCAAGAAGCTTCCAGAAGCCACCTCAAAGAAGCTCAAAAGCCTCCATGAGGTCCCGAAGCCCTTTCTAGGAGGCTCCGGAAGGCTCCTTTCAAAAAGTCCTTAAGCTCCCCTCGAAGTCGCTTTCAAGAGGCCAAAAACTCCTTCCAAGAGTCAGGGAAGCCCTCTTTTAAGGGCCTGGAAGCCTCCTTCAAGAGGCTCTGAAGCCCTCCTTCAAGAGGCCTCGAAGCCTCCTTTCAAGAGGCCGGCCTCCTTCAAGAGGCCTCGTAAGCCTCCTTTCTCAGGCCTGTAAGCTCCTTTCAAGAGCCTCGTGGAGCTCCTTTAAGAGGCCTGTTTTCGCTTTCACAGGCCTCGCTCTTTCAAGAGGCCTGGAAGCCTCTTCAAGAGGCCTGATGCCTCTTCAAGAGGCTCGAAGCACCTTCAAGAGGCCCAGCCTCTTCAAGAGGGCTCAGAAGCCTCCTTTCAAGAGGCCCGAAGCTCCTCTTCTCCTTCAAGAGGCTCCAAGCTCCTTTCAAGAGGCCCGAGAGCCTCCTCTCAAGAGGCCCCGAAGCCCTCCCTTTCAAGAGGCCCTTTGAGCCTCCTTCAAGAGGCCTCGAAGCCTCCTTCAAGAGGAGCTCAGAAGCCCCCTCTTCAAGAGGCCCAGCCTCCTTCAAAGGCCTCAGCCTTCAAGGCCCATGAGCCTAACCTTCTAGAGGCTCGGAACTCCTTTCAAAAGTCCCGAAGCTTCCTCGAAGCTCCTTCAAGAGGCCCAGAAGCCTCCTCTTTCAAGAGGCCTGAAGCCTCCTTTCAAGAAGCTCAAGCCTCCCAAAGGCCTGAAGCCTCCTTTCAAGAGGCCCGGAAGCCTCCTTTCAAGAGGCCTGAAGCCTCCTTTCAAGAGGCCTCAAGCCTTCCCTTCAAGAGGGTCGTGAAGCCCTCCTTTCAAGAGGCCCGGAAGCCTCCTTCAAGAGGCCTCGAAGCCTCCCTCTCAAGAGGCCCGAAGCCTCCTTCAAGAGGCCTCGAAGCTCCTTCAAGAGGCCCAGAAGCGTCTCTTCTAGAGGCCCAGCCTTTTCAAGAGGCTCGAAGCCTCCTCCAGCTAGCCTCCTTCAAGAGGCTCGAAGCCTCCTTCAAGAGGCCTCAAGCCTTTCAAGAGGCCTGAAGCCTCCTTCAAGAGCCTCCCAGAAGCCTCCTTTCAAAGAGGCCCAGAGGTCCTTTCAAGAGGCCGAAGCCTTTCAAGAGGCCTTGCCTTCGAGGCTCTGGAAGCCTTTTCAAGAGCTCGGAAGGCCTCTTCAAAGCCCGCTCAGAGGGCCTGTTTCAAGAGTAGCCTTTCAGAGAGGCTCGAAGCCATCTTTCAAGAGGCCTGGAAGCCTCCTTCCAAGTGGTTAGGTTGCCTCATTTCAAGAAGTCACTTCTTTGTAAGATTAAGATTAAGATTTTGCATTCAAGAGGCTCGAACTCTACTTTCAAGGGTTCGGAAGCTCTTTCAAGATGCTCGGAAGCCTCAATTTCCCAAAAGCTCTAAATTCTTCAAGAGGCTTGGAAGCATACCATCAAAAGGCTCAGAAATGTTCTTCAAGATGCAAAGGAAGCCTTCTTTAAGTGACTCGAAATTCCACCTCTGGGTGAGGCCTGGAAGCCGTTAAGAGGTTCAGTAGTTTTAATCAAGAGGCGGAACCCACTTAAAGGGATCTTAAAAGCTCAAAGAGCCCTTCAAAGGCTTCCCTGGGATTATTTTTTTTCAAGATTGTGCCTACTTTCGAGAGGGGCACCTAATTAATGCATAAGTTTGAAGGGGTAATTCTCTCAAGAAAAAGGTTGAAACCGCCGCCCTTAACGGAAATTTTCAACTGACTATAAATCTCCCAGAAGGCTTCACCGTCTGCGAGTTGTGGCGCCTGCTCAGATGGTGGGGTTTGAGATAAGGGCCCTGTTAAACCTCTTATAAAAGCTGGCCAGTATCCGCAGCCCTGCCAAAGCGACCGAAAATGTGCCTCAGCGCACAAGCCCAAGTCCGTGAGTGAGATGCCAACAGCCCCTGATACGACGGCCCTCCGGCGAGACAGGAGGTTTGTGCAGTAGCCCAATAAGCCGCCTAGAAAACCAATAATATGAAAAAATATAAGAGATAATCGACTCGATATAACTCGGCAAAGACTCCAGAGTGACGAATAGGATCACGATTCTGGATGCTGGAACATGGAACTGCAAGTCCTTAGGTTCTCGCAGGTGCGACAGGATGATCTACATGAATGGCATCCGCAACTTCGACGCGTGCGCTGCAGGAGTGCCGGACAGGGACGAAAGGTGGAAAAGCGGCATTCCCCGAGCGGTTACTTTCTACTTAAAGCTGTGGCACCACTCAACGAGCTGGGAACCGGCTTCATAGTGCTGGAGATAGGCCAACGCGTGATTGGGTGGCAGCTCAACGCAAGGATTACGCAAGCTGAGATTAAAAGGCAGTTTCTTCAACCAGGTAGCCATTACAACGTACCGCACTGGATTAAGAAGGAGAGATGACGAGAAGAAGCCGTTCGTACGCACAGCTGGAGCAGACATACGATGGATGCCCACCGTGCGGACGTCAAAATCGTCACTCGACATGAACGCACGGTGGAAGGAGGAATGCTTAGACCGGTCATCGGACCGGAGAGTCTGCATACACCTATCGAATGACAACGGCCAACGATGCATAAATCTGCAGCCTCCCGCGGAATGGTAGTCCGGCAGCACCTTCTTTCCCCGCAAAGCATCCACAAGGCCATATGGAGATCACTACCAAGAAACGGAAAACCGAAATCGACCACGTTCTATAATCGACGGTAAAATTCTTTCCGACATCACCCGAACGTCCGCACTATTCCGCAGTGCGAATATTGAATCCGACCACTACCCGTTGCAGTTGCCAGGCCTCAAAACTCCGACGGTGTACAACACGCGTCGAAGTCGAACGCCGGGTTGCAACATTGGCGGCTACATGTGACGGTAGTAGGTCCAGCTAAGAATTCGCGAAGTGCGGCACTCCAACGAAGAGCAGCTAGGCGCATGCTCTCTGAAGATGGCGAGAGATATTCGATCCGCCATTGGTAGCACCGCAAAACCGCTGCACTGCAGCACGGTGCCCCGGATCAGAGAAACGACCGGTAAGGACGGCGATTTGAGCAGTTAGTAGAAGAGAAGAGCAGCATGGGCGAGATTGCAACACCGCACGAGGGCGAACTGAGGCACGATATAAAGGCGGAACAGACAAAAACTTGATTTTCCGGAGGGAAAAAGCGTCAGCAGGAAGATCGAGACCGTGAAGAGACGGAGCAACTGTAGCCGCACTAATAACACACGAAAGTTCGCGGAGGAAGTTGAACTGTTCACGAGGGCAGTGCCATACAGCCTGATATGTGCAAGGATGACAAACGGAACCTTCTTACGAACGAGCGGAGGTGATCCAAAGTTGCGCAGCAGCACTACGAAGAGCACCTGAATGGCGATGTGGCAGACGAAGATGCGGTATGGTGATGGACCTGGGAACGCGCGAGGACATATACATTACTGGCCCCGGATCTCCAGGAAACAGGAGGAGATTACGGCTGAAGAACAACAAAGCCCCTGGGGTTGACCAACTACCAGGAGAGCTTTAAACACGGTGGTGAGGCACTGGCTAGAGTGCTGCACTGGTGCAACCAAGGGAGGAGGAAGTTTTTCGCGCAGGAGTGGATGGAAGGTGTCGTGTCCCATCTACAAAAGGGCGATAAGCTGATTTGGTTAACTACCGCGCAATACATTGCTGAACGCCGCCACAAGTACCTCAAATTTTATGCCGTCGATCAGCACCAATTGCAAGGGAGTTCGTGGGCAGTACCAGGCGGGTTTTAGGCGAACGTCCACCACGGACCAGGTGTTCGCCATTCGCCAAATACTGCAGAATGCCGCGAATACAACGTGCCACACATCATCTATTCATCGACTTCAAAGCCGCATATGATACAATCGATGGGACCAGCTATGGCAGCTAAGCATCAAAACGGATTTCCGGATAAACTGACACGGTTGATCAAAGGACGATGGATCGGGTGATGCGTAGTTCGAGTTTCAGGGGCATTTCAGTCCCTTCGAAACCCGCAGAGGTTACGGCAGAGTGATGGTCTTTCGTGTCTGCTATTCAACATCGCTTGGAAGGTAATACGAAGAGCAGGGATTAACACGAGGTACAATTTTCAATAAGTCCGTCCAGCTATTTGGCTTCGCCGATCGACATAGATATTATGGCACGTAACTTTTAGAAGATGGAGAAGCCTACATCAGACTGAAGAGGAAGCCAAGGATCGATAGTCATCAAACGTCGAAGACGAAGTACATGATAGGAAGAGAGTTCAAGAGAAGACATGAGCCACCCACCGCGAGTTGGCATCGGTGGTGACGAAATCGAGGTGTAGAAGAATTTGTGTACTTTGGGCTCACTGGTGATCGCCGAAAATGATACCAGCAGAGAATTCGGAGCGCAAGTGGCTGGAAATGTGCATACTTTGACCTTCGCAAGACGTCTTCGATCGAAAGAGTCACGCCGTACCAAAACTGACATCTGGCATAAACGCTACACTTAGACCGGTAGTCTCTACGCGATCACGAGACGGACGATGCTCGTGGAGGACGAACGCGCACTGGAAGCTTTTCGAAAGAATAACGTGCTGGTACTGGGTAGAGAATGGACGGACATGGAGGAGGCGAATGAAACACGATTGGCATCAGCTGCTGGGAGAACCATCCATCGTTCACACCGCGAAAATCGGACGACTGCGTGTGGGCCGGCACGTAGCCAGAATGTCGGACAATAACCCGCTGAAAATGAGCTCGACAACGATCCGACGGGCACAAGAAGGCGAGGAATCGCAGCAGCAAGGCGTGGATGATCAGGTGGAAGATGACTTGCGACCTCCCGTAGACTGCGGGTTGCGCGACGTATGCCATGGACCGAGCCGAATGGAGAAGACTTCTATGATACCGCCACAGGCTCACTTCGGCTTAGTCTTAAATAATAATAATAATAGAAGGCTTCACCGATATGAGGCTTATCCTCCTGGGACTTAGAATTGAGGGTCGAAGAGACCAACCCTGAGAATGTTCCACGATGAGATGTTGAGTATGGTATAAATTGTGCCGAAGGATTTTAAAGAATGAGGAACTGTAGCTTCATCGAAACTCCTGTGTTCTCGATTGGATGGTAGCGGTAATTGCACTTTTCACACTGTGCGTGGAGAGGCCGATCCCTGCTGGCGGATATGCCCACTTTTGACCGATTAAATAGTAGCTTCGCCAGTGGCTTCAAATGAAGCTGTACATTGAAGCGAGTCCAGTAAAGCTTGCCTGGTACTCGTCCGCTGTGATCATCAACGACATTGAGGACAAACTGTTTCCAACAAAACAGTATTGCATGCAGTTCGACTGCCATGTTGACATTGGGAGGAGTGAGCTCCGAGTGCCCACACTAGTGGACGGAGACGGTTGTTGAACGGAATAGTAGATGGCACGGTTGAACTCCATGACAACTTGGATATAGCAGGATCGTGAAGCAGCGT
The DNA here is from genome assembly GCF_024139115.2 of Armigeres subalbatus. Classification (NCBI taxonomy): domain Eukaryota; kingdom Metazoa; phylum Arthropoda; class Insecta; order Diptera; family Culicidae; genus Armigeres; species Armigeres subalbatus. The sequence goes on from NC_085140.1 coordinate 456,340,343, forward strand.
AGGACGTGATTTTCGAACAAGACAGTAGACACGGTGAGAGGAATTGGGGGATGCATGGCGTTGGCTGCGAACTTGATTTTTGGTACATTTTGGAATGTTGCCGGCCAATCCTTTGCTGACGGCATTGGATGCTGATGGCGCTCTTCGTAAATCTACTGAATTAGCACCTCGTACGCGCTGATAGAGTAATTTACCAGCAATCATACTTCACGTCATCCTGCGTACCATTCTTCTCCTTCCAGGCTCGCAAAGTGGATCAATCCAGCTTGTACGACAAAAAAAAAATATTCACCAGCGGTGTGTCCCAGTGCTCCATACAGGTACGTTCAGCTTCTTCAGGGCCTTTATGGCGCTGAAAACGTCGATCAGGCTGTGGATGCGATTAGCAGACCTCCTGCTTCACCGCTGGTAAATCGTAGAGTGCCCGGAAAGTTGCCGCTTGAGGAATCGACAGTTGTCGGTCGCTTGAGGACTGCGTCCCGCGCAAGCTGCAATTGTCGGCTTCGGTATCGATTGACCGTGGGTATCTTTTCGTTCCCTTCCAGAGACTGCAAAATATATTGCAGTTTGGCGACCGCTGGTATGTCCGCATTTTACGAACCCGGACGAAAAATGTATCACGGAATGAAACCAACGTAAGAAATCGCCATTGAAACGTGGAGGTCGATCTGCGGTAAGCGGAGGTAGAAGTTCAGTTGCGCTTGATTACTTTTGGTGGGGAGTTTGAAAGCAGGAATAACTTTGTGATGTAATACCGATGCTCGAAATCTACTCTTTCGGTAAGATGTGCCTCCAGATCATCACTCATTCAGTCGCTCGATGGTGTCCTGAACCTCCGCAAACGCAGCATCCACTTTGTCTAGAGAGTCGATTCACTTGCACTTGGCACCTGTCACGCACTGGATCGAAGCGTCAGCGATGAATCTCTCACCGCTTTTCGCATATGATCAATTCGCCGCTGGACCACCTTATCCGCGAGGATTTTCCTAGGCGGTATTGTAGGCGAGCACACAAACACGGGAAACGTACAGAAACGGTAGCAATCGAAACGGGATTCCTTTCTCCGCGCGTGCTACCGTTTCTTTACGAATCCGAACCGGCGAGGCGAACACAGAATCGAACGAATAAGATCCTCCTGTCGAGTTCAGACAGGCTGTTGGAAAGTTCAACGCCCCTATTAGGTAATAGTTAAACTGCACCAAAAACTATCCGTAATCGACAATACGGTACTGACAGCCGCCGGTACGACCCAGTTAAATTGAAGCAAATTTGATGTCGCCACTGCATACGCGCAGCATATTGAGGCAGCATTGCCAAAAGAGGATGAGCTTGATGGAGCCCCCCTTGAGGGACTTCAGATGAATCGGATAAACTCCCGAAGGAATTAGAGAACTCCTGAAGGAATGCAGAAAACTCCTGGTACCCTGGAGGAACCTGTAAGAATTTCTGAATGAACTCCTTGAAGGAATTCTGGAGTGGAACTCCCGGAGGAATTCTTCAAAAAAAAACCCGCGGAGAAATTCCTGAGGAACTCCCGGAGAACTCCTGGTTGAATTCCTGGAGGATTTCCTGGAGGAATTGGAGGTATTCCTTGAGGAACCCCCGGAGGAATTACTGAGGAATTCCTGGAGTGAACCCAGGGAGGAATTCCAGGGAGGAATTCTGGAGGAACTCCTGCGGAATTAGTGAGCATCTCAGGAGGAATTCCTGTAGGAATTCTCGGAGAAATTCTGGAGGAACCTCCAGGAGAAATTGTTGGAGTAACTGGATGAATTCTGGAGGAATTCCTGGAGAAATCAAGAAATTCCTCGAGGAACTCCTGAGGAATTTGAAGAACTCCTTGAGGAATTCTGGAGTGAACTTCCAGGAAAGCTCCCCGGAGGAATTTCTTGAGGAACTGAAGGAATTCCTGGAAGAAATTTCGAAGAACTTCCAAAGGAACTGATGGGTATACTCTGAGCGACCATAACTTCTACTCTCGAACCAAAATACTGTCTTACTTCTGTCTTGTTTTGTCCCCGCGAACAAAGCAAGCACCAGAAAATGTGGGCAGCAGGTTCGCGCATATGCAGCGTTTTAAGTAGTTAAAATTACACTTTACTCGTGAAGCGAGTATTTCCACTGATATACATAGTTCTATTCCTGGAGCACCACTTAGTGGCTATCTAAGGCCGAAGAGCAGTACAAGCATTGATTTTGCTCTCAGAATGCTGAAAACAAACGATTAAAAAAAGTCACAGTTGTCTATGAGAATGAACTTCCGGAATTAATCAATCCTCCGAATGTCCTGAATCTTTTTGGTCAATGAGTGGTCCTTGCATTGATGCACAAATCTTAAGGAAAATCGATCTTTAAGAAAAGTTGCAGCTTTCTGAACCATTACAAAAATTATCGGTACTAATTTATTGGATTTTTTCGGTGATAATTCAATCAAACGAAAGGGAGTACATAAGAGTAATGAATATACAGACTAGATTGACACCGCAAGGAGCGACAAGCGAAATGAATAGAAACTGAAGATTTAAGACTCACCGAAAAAAGCCAGCAAATCGGAGGTAATCAAAACTTTCCTAATGGGATTAAAAAAATTTGCTTAGAACGACTCATGGATTTAACAAAATGAAACGAAATTTGGTGGACCTCCGAAATAAATTCTGATCAATTACCCTGAGTCAGCAAATGGTCACTTGAATGATTTTATAGTTGCCAAAGTCGCCACAAGATGACGCATTATCTCAAAAAAGCACTGTGACTGGCAAAACTTCAGAAAACTTGTTTTGAGAAAATCAAAATTTATTTTTCAACAATAACATCGCAAAGTTCCAGTAATAAACTCATCATTCTCTCGTTTACCTATCCATAATCTGCTTCCGGAAATTGATAAATCAACTAGATAATGAATCACCAGCAGGGGTCTATCAGACGCCCACGTGGCCTGCGGAAGGCTCACCTGTCCAGTGCGGTTCGATTTCTTTCGAAATTATCACCAGCCAGTATGGAAGGAGGACTAGCCTTTACACCAGATTATTAGCCAACGCGCAGGATTTTTGGATTGGGTGGTCCGATTAGTGGCTTGGGCATGGCATCTTCGTATCTTTGTTTGAAGTTGGCTTCACCTGCTCAGTCTTTGGCGGTGGAAGAAAAAATGAGAAGGAATTTGGCATCGTCGTAACGCTTTCCCAGTCAAGTTCCTCCCTCAGCAGGTGGCTAAATGTAAGATAACGTTTCTATCACAAGGATTTAAGAATCGCACCTCCTTAATGCGTTACTTAGATCCTAATTCACTATTGTTCGGTGTTTCGCTAGAGTCGAAAGAATGTGAATTTAGTAAAATACCATGCATTTTCCACAGACATTTAAGAGAACAATCGCTTGTGAATCGTTGCAGACCACTGGGCTACAATGTTGCGTGAAAGGGTAGATGAAAGACATAAATCGTTCCACATGCTTTCGATCTAACATTTTTCTTCTCCTTTTTGGCAAACGGTATCGTCATCTATTAACAACTTTCAGTCAGCGGTCGCCTCTTCAGCTCTGTGCATTACTTAAAATAAATGTTTAAACTACCGACAATAACCGGAACATGACGCGGTCAGCAGGTGAAAGCATCCGGATGGAGATAAGTTCGGGTGAAATTTCACACGGCAAGATTAGTCGAGCGTCGCCAATTAAATGTTCCACTGCGTGGCTGCTGCTGTGGCGGCTCGGTGGATGGACGCGAGAAAGTCTAGTCAGAAAAAATAAGCAAGATCTGCCCCAAAGATAAATGTACCGTTATTTAACAAACGACCAAACTGAAAATATATTTTTGTGCCAAAAAAAAGAAGACGTTTGTAATCGCAAAACCTAGTTTTCCTGATACCACCTGTATGGCTCAAATGTTGCTCGTAGCTCGCCTCTACAGTGGATAGCATCTGCCAGCATGGCGTGAGCAAAGCTCGTCCCCATGCATCGGTCAATTTATCGATATTAATCTTGTACTAACCTAAAAGCAACAACAACTTCACTAGCATTTGATACGCCAAATGTGTGGGGAACTACTTGGTGGGGTCAGCCTTTCGGCTCAAAATGAAGATCGAAAATATGAGATTATTTTTGCAAATTTATAGACTCCATTGAGCTCGACTACTGTAGCTCTCAATGGTTATGCTGCTATCAGAGCAGACTAAATTTAAGTTGTTGTCTGACTTTAGCAAATCTACTCACAAGTCGACAATTTTGTCAACTCTCAAATGCATAAATAAAATAGCAATAACTACTACATAAATTACTCAAATGTCATTTAAATGAGATTTGTTGAGAAATGTTTTGTAGATAGTAAAATAAGCGATTTCGCGGCACTTAAACGCGAAATGCATAGTCAGTTTGTCCTGGTAATCCGTATTATCCTGGGTATTGACTAGTTGAATATTGCCGATTCTGGACGTCATACATGGCATGTGTCACGTAAACGTAAAGTATGAGGTAGCTTCGCCAATTTAGCAGTTCTTCTTTTGTTGAACGATGCTTTGAAGCTAAAACAAGACCACATGGCGGAGCTCGAGTGAGGGCAGCACTCATCTTTGCACGTTAGTTGTTCTCAAAGGTAACGTTCTTGCACCTAATGGCGACCATTTAAATATCATTGGCTCACTTTGACGAGTGATTAAGACTAGAGTTCAATTTCATCCCATGAAAACAAAGCATTGAAAGCAGAATTGATATTATTTTTAATGATTTTTTTTCAGCAGGAGGAATCAGTGATTGTAATAGGCAATATTTTGTTGCCATTATCATGTCACATTGTTTGTACTGACAGAATGTTGCACAACATTCTCTTGTGACAATTATAGTGTTGTAGAATAATACGCCATTCATGCAATGAATGTATTACCCATGAGTCGTTCGTATCATGTGACAATATTCGTGCCGCCCGTGAATGTAATACTGCTATCTACTATGTGATGTAGAATTAATGTTCTGAGCAGTCATAAAAGCTAAGTGATGCTTTAGAAAAAGTAAATTAATAAACAATTTTGTTTCGTTTGCTGCTTTGGCTGCACACTTATTACGTAAAGGCTTATGGCGGGTAGGGTAAGAACAAAATAATTTAAAAATGAAAAATTTCATAGGGACGGGTTCAAACCCGGAGTTCACTTTCGTACTGAGGTATCGTCATTTTATATCCCGAGTAAGATTTCTCAAAACAATAAATCGTCAAACGAGGAGACACTTCTTATATATTTAAAAGCTATTGCTGCTCTGGAAAAAGAACGTTTTTACAGACTTAAAAATCAATTAAATAATTTAATATTTAACTATCTGAGCCAGATTTTTTTTTGATTTTCTAAGTAAAAATGATATTTTTAGATATATTTCAAAGCACCAAAAACCAAAATAATAACAAAAAATATGCTCGTACGTATAATTGTGTGATAAGTAATCTTATTTTCTCTTGGTTGTTCATTACTTTTTATTTGTTCTGACTGAGTATTCCAACTATAATTGCCTTAAGGCGTTTACCGTCGCTGCCTTTATACATAGATAAAAATGATTGAAACGTTTGATGATCAAAGTTAATTAAATTGAAGAGTCAAAACCCTATAAAAATTTTTAAAACCAGTTTAAAATTATCAAATAATCAAGAACAATTGCATAATACGTTATACATGTTGCAGTACTCTGTTTAAAATATGAGAAAAGCCACTTACGGAGAAATATGTACAAAACAATTAAAAAATATTAATGTTCCCCTGGATCACGGCACTATAGATTGTTGTAACGGAATGATTGATAGGAAGACAACGTAACCTGATTGCAGTTCAGGATAGGATCCGTTTATTACAATATGATAGGCACATATACCGAAGTCGTAGTCAACGCTAGATGTTAGCTTAGAATTTTTAATGAGAACGAACGCCGTCAGCGTTAATAAACAGCATACTTTTGAAAATATCATACAAACACTTTCAAGGACACATGTTATCGTCATATTTGATTTGGTTTTCAAATGGTTTTGAAAGCTGCCCGCTGAAAAAGCAATAAATCAATATCGATAATCCGTGAACGTGAATTTTTAAAATAAACGTAAGAAAATGGCTCAACGAAATCGATTTCTAGTGGTTTTACTGCGTGAAAGAAAAAGCATTTTGTATAAATTTTGCGTAAACCGTTCATCTTTCTTGAATCTTGCCAGTATATGCAAATCGAGCTTTCATAATATTAATTATTGTTCATTTCGGGTGACCAATACCCGGAAATAGGAAATAAAACTTATAAATCCCAAATCTGCAAAGAAAGCACAAAACGCGAGCTCAGCTATATTAACTGTATTATTTTCAAATATTTAGCTCCATTGGTGATGCATTCATCATACCCTAAAATATATTCCATTAGTTTCGTTTCTAGACACATATTATGTCGCATAGAAAATGTCACAGAAGTTTCATGGATTTTTCTGTCATGCTATAATAATTCTAGGTTAGTGATGACCACATGCAACACGACCATCAGTCAGATTTACAGTTCAAGACAGGCATTTTAATCCACTGGTGAGGACTAGATTGATTCAAATTTTGACCTTTTTTTGTCCCCCTGATGCTTGAACGATTGCACTTTGCCATTTTCATAGTCCTCCTAGTTTTTTTTTTACAATTTTGATGTAATTTGATTGTGCCAATGTCAATTAAAATTTCAGGGCGGAAATTACCATTATGCAAAAATCCGTTCCGTCTGGTGGCCTATGAACCATTTTAATATAATCAAAAACATTGACTACATAGATCACTGTGGGCAGCAGGGACTATGTCCAAGGGTTTGACGATCCCCCTCCCCAGGCCATCTGCGAGCTGTGGGCCGGTTTAGATGTGTGGGGTTTGACAGTGGGCCCTGTTAAACCTCTATAAAAAGCTGCATGTATCCGCAAGTAGGCCCCACCAAAGCGATCGTAAAAGCCGCTCAAAGCGCACAAGCCCAAGTCTTAGTGTGTTAGGTGTGCCAACAGCCCCTGACACGACGGCCTCTGACGAGACATGAGGTTTGCGCAGGCCCAATACGCCGCCTGAAACCAATCATTACTAACAATATAAGTGATAATGCGATTCGATATAATCGGTAAAGACCCAGGCGACGAATACAGTGATCAATGATTGGAAGTGGAACATGGAACCGCAAGTCAGCGGGTTTCGCAGGTTGCGACAGGATGATCTACGATGAATTACATCCCCGCAACTGGATGTCGTGGCGCTGCAGGAGATTTGCTGGACAGGACAGAAAGTGGAAAGGCATCGAGCGGCTACCACCAAAGCTGTGCACCACCAACGAGCTGGGAACCGGCTTATAGTGCTGGGTAAGATGCGCCAACGCGACAGGTGCGCCAATCAACGCAAGGATGTGCAAGCTGGAGGATGCCGTTTTTCAACTATAGCATCATCAACGTACCTCGCCCACAATGAAGGAGACCTGACGACGAGAAGAAGCGTTCTACGCACAGCGCCGGCAGACATACGATGGATGCCCACTGCGGGACGTCAAAATCAAATATCATCGAAGATGAACGCACAGGTAGGAAGGGAGGAAATGTGCAGACCGGTCATCGGATCGATAGTCTGTACACCGTATCGAATGACAACGGCCAACGATGCATAAACTTCGCAGCCTCCCGCGGAATGGTAGTCCAGCACTTTCTTTTTCCCCGCAAAAATACATCCAGCACAAGGCCACACGGAGATCACTTCCAACCAAGAAACGGAAAAACCAAATGACCACGTTCTAATCGATTTGCAAATTCTTCCGACATCACGAACGTCCGCACTTACTCGCAGTGCGAATATTGAATCCGGGACCACCACCTCGTTACAGTATGCTCGGTGCCCAAACTCGACGGTGTACAACATGCGTCGTAGTTGACGCCGCGGCTTGGGCGGCTACAAGACGCGGACTAGCCCAAGAACACGCGCAGCAGCTGGAAGTGGCACTCCCAACGGAAGAGCAGCTTGTAGGCGCAGCGCCTCTTGAAGATGAATGCGGAGATATCCGATCTGCCATTAGCACCGCAACTGCTGCACTTGGTACGGTACTTCGAATCATAGAAACGACTGGCGGCGACGGCGAATGTGAGCAGTTAGTGGAGAGGAAGAAACGGCATGGGCGAGATTGCTGCAACACCGCACGAGGGCGAACGAGAATGATATGTTGGTGCGCGGAACAGACAAAACTCGATTTTCCGGAGGAAAAAGCGCCAGCAGGAAGATCGAGACCGTGAAGAGACGGAGCAACTGTACCGCGCTATAACACATCGAAAGTTCTATGGAGAAGTTAAACCGTTCACGTATGTGCCAGCGTGCCACAGCTTGATATGTATGACATAAACGGAACCTTTCTACGAACGAGCGTGAGGCATCCAAAGGTGGCGGTGCACTACGAAGAACACCTGAAATGGCGATGGGCAGACAAGATGGCGGTACCCCAGCAGCAATAATATATTACATGACAAGTTACTGCAACTCATATGTGCTCAGATTTAATGCAGTATCTCAAGTTGCTGCAACCAGATTTTAACTGACTTGTGCTGCTCGGGTATGGTGGGGATGTAACCTGGGAGAACGCGCGCAGGACATAATCTTTACTGGCTCCGAATTCCAGGAAATCCAAGAGGAGATTGGCAGGCTGAAGAACAAAGCCCCTGCTGATCAACCAGGAGAGCTATTTAAACACGGCGGTGAGGCACTGGCTAGAGCGCTGCACTGGGTCATTACTAAGATTTTGAGGAGTGTAGTTTTGCTGCAGGAGTGATGGAAGGTATCGTGTGTCTCATCTACGAAAGGGCGATAAGCTGGATTGTAGCAACTACTGCGCAATCACATTAAGCGAACGCCGCCTACAAGGTACAGTAATACGTAACCAAACGAAGTACACGATCCCAAAGTTAATTAATTATTCTCGGCCACGAACAGAAAAATGTTTAGGGATCTATATGAAAAAAAAAAGAAATGTGACCTGAAAAATTTGAAAAAAAAATGGCTTGAAATTAAGGAAAGCAAGATGGCGTTTTTGTTAAATGTGCAAGAAACCAAAGATTCCTGGTAGTTTAGATGCTTTATTTTTGCTATCATTAAACTAATTTAAATATTTCGGCTGGAAACTATATGAATGAAATGATTTCGAAACGGCGTCATGACTATGTTGCATTTCAGGGGCGACCTAGCTGTTCAATAAATTTTATTTACCCCGTAAATGCATGGATTAGATTTTCAGATGATTCTATTTTCAAAAAATATAAAAAATGGTTTAAATGTTGTAGTTGAAAATGGCGATTTACTAGAGACGAGTGTAACAAATTCAAAATGGCGTCATAGGCTATATTGGATTTCAGATGCAACATACTTTTTCAACAAATTCATTTTTTTAGAATTTTTGCGGGTAAAGGCATGAAATAGATTAAAGATTCAGATAGCTTCCAGAAGCGCTGAAAAAAAATGCAATTTTTCCAATTTTGTGCCGTTACATACGTCACGAGACGGCACAGTAGAATCTGTTTGATATTAGTTTATTGCTTCGGTGGATCCGGTCGGATCCAAACAAAATCCAATTCTCGATCGAATTGGTGCGTCCTAAAGTGGACGTTGATCCGGTCGGATCCAAACAAAATCCAATTCTCGATCGAATTGGTGCGTTCTAAAGTGAACGTTGATCCGGTCGGATCCAAACAAAATCCAATTCTCGATCGAATTGGTGCGTTCTGAAGTGGACGTTGATCCGGTTGGATCCAAACAAAATCCAATTCTCGATCGAATTGGTGCGTTCTAAAGTGAACGTTGATCCGGTCGGATCCAAACAAAATCCAATTCTCGATCGAATTGGTGCGTCCTAAAGTGGACGTTGATCCGGTCGGATCCAAACAAAATCCAATTCTCGATCGAATTGGTGCGTTCTAAAGTGAACGTTGATCCGGTCGGATCTAACAAAATCAATTCTCGATCGAATTGGTGCGTCCTAAAGTGGACGTTGATCCGGTCGGATCCAAACAAAATCAATTCTCGATCGAATTGGTGCGTTCTAAAGTGAACGTTGATCCGGTCGGATCCAAACAAAATCCAATTCTCGATCGAATTGGTGCGTCCTAAAGTGGACGTTGATCCGGTCGGATCCAAACAAAATCCAATTCTCGATCGAATTGGTGCGTCCTAAAGTGGACGTTGATCCGGTCGGATCCAAACAAAATCCAATTCTCGATCGAATTGGTGCGTTCTGAAGTGAACGTTAATTCGTAACAATTAGCAAACCAAATTCTTGAATGAATAAGTGTGTAGCGTTCTATAGTGAGCGTTGGAAGAAATAAAGAAAACTATTGAAGGATGTTCTTGCTTCATCACTTAAATGATGTATTTCGAACCATAGTGATTCTCTTAGTAAACCTTAAAATTCCCTTACTGTTATGGCATACTTATAACATCGCCATTTTAAATTAATTCGACAGGAAGTCGACCAGAACGTCGAAGAAAGATGCTATAGCATTGGCAAAACAACTTGAAGAGGAAAAGAAACTTAACATAACATTACGATCCAAGCTGAAGAAAGCACAATCAGACAAGAAGCAACAAGAGAATTCATCTACTGAAGGAAGTTTTGTGCGATTGCATTCAACTATGCATGAAAACAACTTGACGGACGATCAGAATTCTATTTTGATGACGTCTATGAGCAACTTATCGTTCGCATCGATGCAAGTTCCGGAATGCAAACCAAGCGACGGTGAGGACGACATAGATCGCAAATCTTATGAGCAATGGAGAGAATTACTCGAAGCGTCTATGCAGCTAGCAGGAGTGTCTGATGAAATGACGAAGATGAACATCTTCAAGATAAAGGCCGGACCCAAGTTACTCGACGTTCTCGAGGGAACCGTATCAAGTCCTGAATCGCCAGACACACGCACTGAACCGTATTCGAATGCGATCCACAGGCTGAGTTTGTTCTTTGGGTCGCGCGAATATTTGTTTATGCAACGACAAAAGCTCAGATCGTTGGGCCAGAACAAAGGAGAAACAGATTCCAAATACATTAAACGGGTGATAGCGATTGCAAAACTTTGCGATTTCAACGAAGACATCTTGATTGAGCAGGTAGCAGATGCGGTGCAAACCCATGCATCAAATCGCAAAGTCCGTGAACTCGCTAGAAAATTTCTGCGTAAAGGTGGACAGCTGGGAGATTTACTCGATAAAGTCCGAGCATTAGAAATGGATGAGATGAACGAAGAAATGTACGCAAAAAACCACCAGCAAGTGCCGCAGTCAAATCAGATAGCAGCTGTTGCTGTTAATAAATCAGGAAACGAGAGATTCAACACTAATCGGTATGGAGGTCGGAGCAACCCACATAACGAACAACAAAGATTTGGTGGAAATTGGAGAGGTGCTGCAGGAAGAGGTACGAGTCGTGGTGCATATAAGAGAGGTACATCCACACAGCAATACAGATGTTGGAGATGTTTAAGCAATCAGCACAATCCTACAGTTTGTTGGACCATTCAGCAGACTTGTCATAACTGTCAACGCATGGGACACGTGGCGCGAGCTTGCCACCGCACGCCGTCTGCCATGGTATTGAAGCGACGCATCAGCAATGACGATAACGAGGGGGCATCCACGTCGAAGAAAGTTGCTGCAGTTAAGCGCGATGAGGATGAAGCAGTTAAAGATCCTGTAAGTTCACCATCTTCGATTTAATTGTTGTGGTTATTTCATTCTTAAGATAAATGAATAATTTAAGAATGTATTATCTTTGTTCTTCTTCTATCATAAATATAACTATATGAGTTTGAATTTTCTATCGCTACATACCGATACATAAAAATGTTAATTGAAGTTGTCATTTTTTCCAAGTACAAAACTGTAACCGTTTCTTGACAAAAAAAAAAAACTTTTCGATAAATCTTATATCTTCGATTGATTGAAAAACGTTACCCATTCCAATTTTCAGACATCTGTACCACATATTGAAGATCACCATCAACTAGACTATTCACTCGTTGATAGAGTAGCACCCATGGGAGACTCTTTTAAATGCGATAGTAGACTCGATAAGACAAGCGTGGTTAGTTATGACACTTCAATTTAATACCTTTAGTTATTAAATTAAAGACAAATTTTCAGGGATTGGACGTGAGCATATCAGGAGTAAATCAATCGTCGTATTTCAATAAAATGGGTGAAGTAGATGGCAAAATTGCGGGAACACGAGTTCGATTCCTGATCGATTCAGGCGCAGACGTGAACACAGTTGGGAACGATACATTCGAAGAGTTACTGAACGGAGATGCTTCTGGTTTACTGTTTATTAACCACGGGACTGACAAGCCACTAAAGGCGTACGCATCCTCAGGTCATATTGATGTCCTTGCTTCATTTGTAGCAGAACTGACAATAAGCGATGACCGACCATGCTACAGAGAAAAATTTTACGTTATCAACCACGCGCGAGCATTGTTAGGTAGAGACACGGCAATAAGATACAGCGTTTTACAGCTGGGCCTGGATGTTTCCATTCGATCTGAGCACTGTGGTAACCCTATGCGAACGCTTGAGAACTCGCTCAGAGAAGCGAGAAAGCAGGAAGAGAGAAAAGGGAATTAAGTAGTTTTAGACATGTATCGAATAGGAGAAATGTACTACGATGACTAACTGCCCACTAAACAAGACGTGTTTACGCTTACTATATCTAGAAGATAAAGTCCACCTTCTTTTTACTAGATACTTCAGTGGCGTACGAGGATTTTTATAAGTTAAGTTTTTACAGTTGGTTTTAATTTTTTGCGAGTGACTGCGTGCATTTTGTGAAAGTTTTATAATGTTTTGGTAGGATTACCAAATATACCATTTGTTTCAAGAACACTCGGCGTAAGTATTCCTTTGACAAAGTATTTTGCTTTCCACCCATTTTTCACGTTTGGACGGCCATTGTTCTGAGTTTTCCTTTATGTGAAACTATTTGCGCCAGAACAATCGCTTTTTCTTTTGTGGTGATGAGAAGTTTTTCAAACGCCATTTTTACGGTTTGTGTAAAACATATAGAGAAAATCTTTTATAAACCATTGTGTTAAATAGAAGCCATTTTGTAAAAAAAAAATTAAAACGTGGTTGGAATTTTGTCGACGATCATTTTCTTTTACACACACATTTTTGGTCTTCCACATTTTACAGCATTTATGCGAATTCCACGAATACTAAAACACTTTTTCTCGGTGTGAACCGTTCGCCGAAGGAGGATCAGTGACCAAGAACGCGGATACAAAAAGGAAAATCTGACGGAGGTGACAGTTGCGCTAACAGTAGTGTGAGTGTGGCATCAGAACCTAACATCGTTTTCACCACTACCGACAACCCGAGCATTGGAGCCAAACAGTCGGTGATTGTTTTGTGTCGGCGTCGAAATCAGCAAATTTTGGAAAGTGCATCGAAAAGTGCATCTGCGGAGGTCAACGAACTACCGAGTGTGAAGCCGTCGGTCAGCTGGTTTTTATTGTGTGCCGGTGGTGAACAATATTGATTGGGTGCTGTTGGGTCGCAGAGCTGCTGCTGTTACGTGGATATTTTTTGATCGAGTGCAACGAAGGAAAGCTTTTGTTTATGGTGGATGCTGCTGTGAGGATTTTTTTTTGAGAAGTGCTTCGACGGAGAAAAAATCGAGCGGATTTTGTTGCTGTGTGCTGTTTTGGTGACGATTTGGATTTGGATTTGGTGGAGTGCATTTGATCTTGGATCATCGAGTGCATTGTTTAAACAGGTACGTTGGTTTTGTTTTTGTTTCTACTCTTCAGCGAGATTTATTTTATTTATTTTGTGTTTTAATTGGGCCAATTTTCATTTTGATTTTTGTTGATTTTGTGCGTTTCTTTGGGAAGGATGACCTTGACGTCGATTGCCGATCCTTTCGTCCCTTACTCTATGCCATTCAGCCAATACCAAGAACAGCTGGAATGGATCTTTAAACATAATGAATTTCCGGAAGAACGTTATAAAACGTCATTCCTTGCAGTCTGTGGAAAAGAGATTTCATAGAGCTTAAAAGGCTATTCCCAGGAAAGAATTTCAATGACTTAACGTATAAACAAATGACTGATGAACATAAGAAACGTTATGACAAGAACGATTGCTTGTTATGCATAGTTAAAAATTTTGGAGTAAAAGGCAAGGTAGAAGGTAGAGGATTTTGTAATTACAGTCAAGAATTTGGCTGAAAGATGCGACTTTGGAGAATTCAAAGATAGGGCGATTCGTGACATGCTTGTAATTGGAGTGAATGATGCTCAGTTACAAAAACGGCTGTGTGATGAAGAGGATTTGTCTGCGGCTAAAGCAGAACGGTTGATTCTCAATTCAGTCAGAGGTATCGGCATGTAGGACAAAGCAATTGAAACACGACGATGACAAACGCGTTAGTTTAGTGACCAGGTTGGGTAACCGATCTGATGCTTCGCGGTCTAGGAGTAGATTCCGAAGCCGGAGCCGTAGTTTTGATAGAAATCGATCGTTTTGTCCAGGAGTAGAAGCAATGGTAGATACCAAGGCAAAGAGAGGCGCAAGCTCAGGTAAACCAGTTTACCTTTGTTCCTTTTGCAAGCGAACTGGACACACAAGAAAGTTCTGCTACCGTTTGCATGGAAAAAGCCCGCGTAAGAACCAAGCCAGTGTTAAATTTCTTGATTCTCCAAAACCATCTTCCAGTACAAAGATTCAGGACTGTTTAAGCGTTTAAAGAAAGATTTAGACTCAGATTCAGATTATTCTGATGGCATGCCTTGTCTCATGATCTCGTCAGTCAACAAGATCAGTGATCCCTGCTATGTGGAGGTTTTAATCAATCGAAAGATTCTAATCATGAAGATTGATTGTAGATCAGCGGACGTTAATCCGCTGTATTTATGCTGTAATTTCAAGAACTGTGAGCTGCAGCGATGCAACAAAAAACGTGCTGTGATAGACGGAAACAAATTGCATGTAGTTGGAAGAATTTGCGTTGATGTACAGCTCACTGGAAACCGGAAACGACTAAGCAAGGTTTTTTTACGGTGCAAAATTAATTTCATCCCTTTGGTTGGCCGTACATGGTTAGACGAATTATATTTAGGATGGTGAAACACATTTAACAATCCTCCGTTGATGGTTGGGAACATTGACGTGACTGACGAGCAAACAGTTGTCGATGAAGTAATGAGTAAGTTTCCGACGATTTTCACCAAAGATTTTTCTAGTCCGATAGTTGGTTATAAGGGAGAGTTAATCTTGAAGGAAGATACACCCATTTTTAAAAAAAGCCTATGAGGTTCCGTTGCGTTTGAGACAGCAAGTTGTTGATTATTTGGAAGATTTGGAAAAGCAAAAAGTTATCACACCAGTTGAAGCCAGCGAATGGGCTTCGCCGGTTATTGCCATTGTCAAAAAGGATAAAAATATTCGTTTGGTGATAGACTGCAAAGTATCTATCAATAAAGTTTTGCTTCCGAATACGTACCCTTTGCCTGCTGCTCAGGATCTGTTTGCTACACTTTCGGGTTCAAAAGTTTTCTGCTCTTTGGACTTGGAGGGCGCATATATTCAGCTACTTTTGACCGATCGTTCGTTCATGGTAAAAAAATACCATCAAGGGCCTCTATACATACAACAGACTCCCACAGGGAGCTTCATCTAGCGCTGCAATTTTCCAAAAGGTCATGGACCAAGTACTTGGTTTGGACGACGTGCTGATAGCGGGAAAAGACTTTAACGAATGCAAGAAGAAACTTTTTTTGGTTTTAGAAAGGCTAACTAAAGCCAACATAAAGGTAAATCTAAAGAAATGCAAATTTTTTGTAACGCGTTTGCCTTATTTGGGGCATGTTTTAACGGACGAGGGATTGCTTCCCTGCCCTGATAAAGTTAAAACTATTCGTGAAGCGAAAGCTCCACGGAATGTTTCAGAACTAAAGGCGTTTTTGGGACTTGTAACTTTTTATTCGAAGTTCATTTCAAATTTATCTTCTCGCATCAGCTGCCTTTACAACCTTTTGAAGAAAAACGTGACGTATTGTTGGACTGACAACTGTGAAAAAGCATTCAATGATTGTAAAGGATTTCTTTTAAACCCAAACCTTTTGGAATATTTTGACCCGTATAAGCCAGTTGTAGTAGTAACAGATGCCTGTAGCTATGGATTAGGAGGTGTAATTGCACATTTGGTTGAGGACGAGGAGAAACCTATATGCTTTACCTCTTTTTCTTTAAACAGTGCCCAGAAAAATTACCCTATATTGCATCTCGAGGCGTTAGCAGTTGTGAGCACCGTAAAGAAATTTCATAAATTCCTTTACGGTATGCATTTTACTATCTACACCGATCACAAGCCTCTAATCGGTATTTTTGGAAAGGAGGGTAAGAATTCCATTTCGGTGACACGTTTGCAGAGGTACGTTATGGAGCTTTCCATTTATGACTACGATATTGTGTATCGGCCTTCATCCCGAATGGGTAATGCCGATTTTTGCAGTCGTTTTCCTTTATCAGAGGTGATTCCCAAAGATTGGGCACGGGAATATGTCAAAAATTGCCACAAAGAGGTGGCAATAAAGACTCTAAGCGATGAGTTCCTACAGACAATTTTGAAATATTTGAAGCAGGGTTGGCCTCAGAGATTGGAACGGCGTTTTGTTGACGTGTACTCACATTACCAGGAGCTTGAAGAGGTCGATGGATGCGTTTTGTTCCAGGATCGCGTGGTTATTCCTGAAAGTATGAAGCGAAAGGTACTCAAAATGCTTCATATGAACCACTCAGGAATCAGCAAAATCAAACAGCTAGCTCGGAGGACAGTTTATTGGTTCGGGTTGAACAAGGATGTTGAAGACTACGTAAAGACCTGTGCGATATGCCATCAAATGACAGCGATCAACCAAAAGACTCCCTATTCCAAGTGGATTCCGACGACTAAACCCTTCAGCAGAATTCATGCTGATTTTTTTCATTTTGATAGAAAGGTTTTTTTTGTTGTGGTTGACAGCTTTACCAAATGGATCGAGTTAGAGTACATGCGACATGGAACAGACTGCAAAAAGGTTTTGAAGATACTTTTAGGGATTTTTGCTCGATACGGATTGCCGGATGTTGTAGTTACGGATGGAGGACCACCATTCAACTCAGACAGTTTTGTAACCTTTTTGAAAAATCAAGGGATTTTGGTCATGAAAAGTCCACCATACCATCCGGAGAGCAATGGACAAGCAGAGCGAACAGTTCGATTGGTAAAAGACGTTTTGAAAAAGTTTATGCTGGATTCGGAGATCAGAAGTTTAGATGTTGAAGAACAAATTGCTTATTTTTTATCAAACTATCGCAACATTTGCTTAGACAACAAAGGCCAATTTCCTTCAGAAAGATTACTCTCCTATAAGCCAAAAACCTTGATGGACCTAATTAATCCTAAGAATAATTTTAAAAACCACTTGACTAACTCGCATGATGATTCTTATTTGGCTAATGCGCAAGTTAATAAAAAGCCAGACGCATTCACTAAGATCAAGAATGGAGATCAGATTTTTTACAAAAACATTAACCCAACCGACATCAGAAGATGGTTGCCAGCCACATTTTTAAAACAGGTTTCTGATGCTACTTTCCAGATTTCTCTTGGGGGAAGGATAGTGTTGGCGCATAAGCGTCAGCTTAAGCTATCTTCTAACTCTCGCCGTAAAGGAACTTTAATGTTCCCACATGAGAGTTCAGCGACCCCAATGCATGATCCAGCACTCATTTTGTCGCCAGTAAGAAATCCAGAAGCAGCACCAGTTTCGTCATCTGTAGAAGCACCACTTTTGTCGTCGTCATCAGATGTTTTATCACCGATTTCGGTGAGACGTAGTAACGAATCAGGAACAAGAAGTAAAAGAAGACGGAATGAAGAAGAATCCGAATCCGACGACCAATCTACTCAAGATTTCGAATTTTATGGCTACCCAGCCGATTCTTTTATTTTCTCTAGTGTAGAACCACAGGAAGATTTACAGCATGAAGAAGAATCAGATCCACTCCCGGTGGTTCCGATAAGACGTTCTAAAAGAAGAAATAAGAAAAGAAGGAAAAGTGAATTTGTCTACTATTAGTAGAATCGAAAGAATAGTGAATTTTAAATTGTACAAATGTAAATTCAAATTGTATAGCAATTAAGCATGAATATTGTGCATTCGAGTAGTGAAATTATTACTAAATGGATTTAGTGTTGTAAATATTTTGAATTTTATTTGAACTATAGTCTTTAACTTAAGGATGGAGGAGTTGTGGTAACCCTATGCGAACGCTTGAGAACTCGCTCAGAGAAGCGAGAAAGCAGGAAGAGAGAAAAGGGAATTAAGTAGTTTTAGACATGTATCGAATAGGAGAAATATACTACGATCAGAAGTTAACTAACTACCCACTGAACAAGACGAGTTTACGCTTACTATATCTAGAAGACAATGTCTACTCCCCTTTTTACTAGATACTTCAAGCACCAAGATAACTTTCCTGGAGAAATTCATTCACTGGAATGTCCGAAGAGTTTCCAAAGTTTAATGTGCCGCCAGTAATCCTCCGGTATGATGAGTCCATGCCACCTTCCAGAATTTTTTTTTTACGAATATCCCGCCGGCTTTTAAAGTCGAAACCGAGCGGCGCCTTCTTGATTTATTAACAACCGGGATTATTGAGCGTGTTACAGATTCAATGGACAAATCGTATTGTTCGTCACTCTTGGTGGTACCGAAGGGTAAACACGATATTAGGTTGGTGGTGGATCTCAGAGGTCCGAATAAAGCAATTGTTCGAACACCATTCAAGATGCCCACTCTGGATTCTATTCTTTCCGACTTGCCCGAATGCAAGTGGTTCTCCACGATAGACTTAACAAGCGCCTTTTTCCATATCGTTCTGGATGAACGCTCACGCCACTTGACAAACTTTTTCGCGGGAAACTCAATGTATCGGTTCCAGAGGCTCCCGTTTGGTCTGACGAATGCTCCTGATATATTTCAGGAGATAATGCAGACAATCGTACTTGAGGGATGTAAAGGAGCCCGTAATTACCTCGACGATGTTTTGGTATCCGGCAAAACAAAGAAAGAACACGACGACAATTTGGAAGGAGTTTTGCAGAAACTTAAGGAGCACAATGTTCGTATAAATCAAGAGAAATGCGTATTCGGAAAACAATCTGTTAAATTCATCGGCTTTCAACTGGGTCATGACGGACTTAGGGTTGAGGATGAAAAACTGAAGTCCATTCGTCAGTTCCGCAAATCAGAAACTCAACAGGAAGTGAAGAGCTTTCTAGGGTTAATCAACTTCACGGAACGTTTTATTCCGAACAGAGCGGACAAAACTTCAAAGTTGAGAGAACTTGCGAAATCGGATTATTTTTATTGGGGCAGTGAAGAAGAAAATGAATTTGAGTTCCTGAAAGAGACAGCGTTGGAAGCAATATCTAAACTTGGATATTTCAACGTTGATGATTATACAGAGCTCTACGTCGATGCTTCACCGATTGGATTAGGCGCTGTTCTTGCACAATTCAATGACAAAGGTGAGTAATTGCCTGCGAGAGTAATTGCCTGCGCATCGAAAGCTCTTACGGAAGCTGAAAGGAGATATCCGCAAACACAAAAAGAAGCGCTTGCGATGGTATGGGGGATAGAAAGGTTTGCTTTTTATCTCACTGCCAAAAGTTTCGTGATACGTACTGACTCCGAAGCTAATGAGTTTATTTTTGGAAGTGGACATAAATTGAGCAAACGAGCGGTATCACGGGCGGAATCTTGGGCATTGAGACTCCAAGCTTTTGATTTCAAGGTGAAGCGAATACCCGGAGAACTAAACGTAGCTGACGCCCTATCTCGACTGATTTCGAAAACGCAGGTGGATGAGCCCTTCGAAGAAGAAGATGAAAACAATTTGTTGTACGCCCTTGAAGCTGGTTTCATGAACATAACTTGGCAAGACATCGAATTAGAATCCGAGAAAGATGATGATCTGGGTGAGGTGCGCGCCGCCATGAAGTCTGGAATATGGCCGAAGCACCTTATAAGCTATGAGGCACAGCAAAGGGATCTTAGAACATTAGACCCAATGTTGTTCAAAGAAGACAAAATAGTATTACCCGCTGGTTTACGATTGAAGGCTATAGAAGAAACGCACAAGGGCCACATAGGGTGCCCTGCAATGAAAAGGATTCTCAGGGAATACTTCTGGTGGCCACGGATGAGCCACGACGTAGAGCAATTTGTAAAAAATTGCAACGCCTGTGTCGTTATTTCCAGGCGAAATCCACCAATCCCACTCTCAAGTCGCCAGCTACCAGAAGGACCTTGGGAGATTTTACAGGTTGATTTTTTGGCTGTACAAGGCTGTGGTTACAGGGAGTTCATGATTCTGGTTGACATTTACTCAAGGTTTCTCACCGTTGTAGAAATGAGATCGACAGATGCGACTAGCACCAATGAAGCCTTGCAGAAAATATTCTTTACCTGGGGCTTACCACTCATTCTACAAAGCGATAATGGACCACCCTTCCATAGCAGAGAATTTATTCGATTTTGGGAGACAAAAGGAGTAAGGATACGAAAATCTATCCCACTGTGTCCGCAGACAAACGGTGCTGTAGAGCGCCAAAATCAAGGAGTCATAAAAGCTTTGTCAGCCGCGAAACTTGAGGGTAAGAGCTGGAAACACGCCTTACAGGAATACGTTCATGTGCATAACAATCTCAAACCACACGCTAGACTCGGAATTACCCCATTCGAATTATTGGTTGGATGGAAACACAGAGGAATATTTCCATCACTGTGGGATTCCAAACAAGAGGAAACCATTGATCGAGAAGCCGTGAAAGATTTAGATGCAATGACAAAACTGCAAGATAAAAAGCATGCCGACTGTCGAAGGGAGCCAAGACATCTCATATTGGAGTCAGGGACATCGTGCTCATGACGACTTCGAAGAAAGGAAAGCTGGATCCACCATTCAATGATGAACGATTCACCGTACTTTCGAGGGACGGAGCTAAAGTAGTCGTTAGAAGTGACCGCGGTGTCCAGTATACCAGAAGCGTTAACGATCTAAAACTAGCACCGTTAGATAATCAGAACACTGAATCTATGATACCGGAATACCATAGCGAGACAATTTCACAAGAACACGCAGCAAACGCAGAACTTCCGGGTGAGCAGATAGAAAAAAGACCCACGAGAAATGTTGGTAAACCAGAAAGATTTAAAGACATGTTCATGTATAACATTTTTCAGTAATATCCAAGACTTCAATGATTACAAAAGTAATCGACAATTTTAAGCAAATAAGAGAAAAATAAACCTTGTATTCAACTGTAACCTTTTCTTATAGCTTAGCATCATTACAAAAATATAAAATAATAATAATAATACTCACTTTTTTCTTTGGATCATTAATAGATCATAATATAAGAAAGCTCTATTTCGGCAACCAGTGTGCAGGTGGGTCGCATACATTGGGACTCATCTACAGGAACGCTTCATAGCCATTTCTTAAAAGCGCGGGATGCTGGGATTGTTCTAGTAGTGGCTCAGAACGTTGCGCGCTAAGCAGCGGGATTTGTCGTTTCACTATTGCGAGCTGGAAACGTCCACTATACAGCCGGATACATTGGAACGTCGGGTTCCGGAGCATTCCCTTAATTCTGCCGTGGAACATGAATGGAATGCATGAAGGTATGATCGTGTGTGTGAGAATGATTGAGCGTTGGAAGTTCAGCGAATCGCCGCGCTTGGCACCTGGATTGCTTGCGTAATTTCGAGCCCCATCCGTCGAAAACTATTTCAAAAAAAGAAAAGTGGTAATAAAACTTAGCCGTAGCTTAAATATAATTACAATTCCTTACATTCTAATTGTAGCTGGTTTAAATGTTTTTTCTCAAACTGCTGATTCCTTGCGTACGCTATTTTTGCACTGTTTTTTTTTTCAGGCAGCGGTAGCGCGATCCAACTGATCCGATGGGCGTCCGATAGAAAAACCGTTTCTTTTCAGATGTTTATTTAAATCACGGCATACAAAACACAAGGCAGGCTTATCACGTATGTAAACATTCAGTTTGAATGTAAACATGTGACGTCACTGCTATCTTCGCACAAGCTGGACCGAGACGATGCTATACGGTCGCAGCATGCTTACTTTTGTACTCCAACATGTGGCGATAAAATACGCGTCACATTCGAAGTGTCATTTTTCTAACGAGCCTACCTTGTTTTCTGTACACCGTGATTTAAATAATCGACATGTCTCGGGTATTTTTCCAAAAGGGCATAAGTTATTAGATGTAACAAACCCGTTTTGAATAGCATTATATTAAATAAATTCATATAAATAAGAATGTGTATATCTTCAAAACAACAGTAACAAATAAATAAAATTCATGTTTTTGTTAACGGTGCAACATAATTGTTTTTCAAAGTTGAAACTGTTACTCTAATATTTTAATTTTCGATGTGAAAAAAACAAATTTTGCGTTGTATTTCTATCTATATTTTTGACGCATGGGCGAGAAATGTTCAACTTTACGTGGCATTTGCGGTATCAAGAATGTCGATGTATGGAACAGCGTAAACTACGTTTTGACGAATGTAGTACGACCATGGTGATTCTGACTTATCAAAATTATCTATTTGTTTTGTCTGATGCATGACGTTTTAACATATATTTTTGTTTTTGTTAAATATCTTGACTGTGCATATGCACAGCATATGTTTCGAAATGGACAAATTGATATGAAATTTGCGAAAAGAATCCACGTGTCTTGGAGGACTCGAACCATCAACCTCCTACTCTCTAGATAGGCGTGATAACCCCTACACAACAAGACCACTTAAAGGTCCCGTTTGCGGAAAAAGCCATCAGAATCCGAGTACCAACCTCCACCGCGGTTAGCTCTCTTTTTTGCAAATTGAATATCTTTCGGATGCTTGATTTGTCCAATCTCCACATGCGCTTTACTATTGTATATCCACAGCCAAGCGAGTGCACATTGTTTATTAAACGAGAGGATCGCACTCCATGCCCAGTAACTGTCTGGGCGGGACGGTATAGAATGCGAATTCAATCGCACTCTGCTGTGCCAAAGGCTTGCTTGGCTAAAGCATTTGATGAGTTTGATTGCCTTTCACGTAAGCGGTCGCGTGTACTCAGACGACTAATGACGGTGAAAGACCGACACTTGATTACAATTAATTGCATATTATTCGGCAACTCGGCCGTACGAAAACCATTTTTTTGTTAAATATCTTGGCTGTGCATATGCACAGCATATGTTTCGAAATGGACAAATTGATATGAAATTTGCGAAAAAGAATCCACGTGTCTTGGAGGGACTCGAACCCTCAACCTCCTACTCTCTAAACAATGTGCACTCGCTTGGCTGTGGATATACAACAGTAAAGCACATGTGGAGATTGGACAAATCAAGCATCCGAAAGATATTCAATTTGCAAAAAGAGAGCTAACCGCGGTGGAGGTTGGTACTCGGATTCTGATGGCTTTTCCGCAAACGTGACCTTTAAGTGGTCTTGTTGTGTAGGGTTATCACGCCTATCTAGAGAGTAGGAGGTTGAGGGTTCGAGTCCCTCCAAGACACTTGGATTCTTTTTCGCAAATTTCATATCAATTTGTCCATTTCGAAACATATGCTGTGCATATGCACAGCCAAGATATTTAACAAAAAAATGGTTTTCGTACGGCCGAGTTGCCGAATAATATGCAATTAATTATATATTTTTGTGTTCACACGCAGTGCCCAATTTTTTTCTCCTCGCGTATCGTTTAGTTACATTCAATTTTCCAAAAATGTTAAGTTTCTAAAAAGAAACAGCAGGTTCAAAATGTTACACTTACGCTGAATTGAAAATGTACCCGAGAGGTGAGGTTCTTGAGATTGTGCGCGTTGAGGGTGTTGCAATTGAGATCTTTAAAGACAGAATCACCAACACTAAAGTCACTGTGTAGGATGGGTAAGATGTACACGTAAAAAAAAAATTAATGTTATTATTAAGATTTCTAATACTTTTTTGCAAAAGCAGGCGCTTAATAAGATGTATAAAAAAAACATATACATCGCATTAGTCACATACATTCCAAAACTTATACTTTTCATTAACTTATGAATGTTATTAGCTTTTTGATATGGGATCATTCATTAGATGGCATAATGAAGAGTATAAGTATTTTCGAATAGTTTTTTGCCATAACATATAAGGTTATTTTTTTACGTGTATAATATCCAAATGAGTGGTAATCCTGTAGCAAACATTCGAGCGTCATACAACGAAATCACGCACATTTTTTTTTAATTTGGAGAACTCAAATTGAGAATGTTAGTCCTGTACAATGAAGTGGATCGAACTATAGTGTCTAAAGATCGAACCAGAGAGCTCTAACTTGTTGAAGTTTTACATAAAATTAACAAGTGAAGTTGGATAAAAGGGTGCCGAATAGAATTGAACCGTTCATCAAATCGTTTGAGTTATTCCGTTTCTATTTACAGAGTAGAGCATCATTACTGGGTACGAGTATTTTGATCACCCTCCCAGCGCTGTCTGTTCAGTCATTTTTTTCGCATAGGTCACTATTTTCATTATCATTTTTCTGGCAGCATTCCGTACCACTTGTCAGCTACGCTACTGTTTTAGCAGTGCCTTTAGTAAAGTGGTAAAGTGTCAAGTAATAACATTGCGCTGCCAAACGGTACATATATACTCTCCACCGGTAATCTTGCTATAATATAGTTGTACAAGTATATATATATATATATATATATATATATATATATATATATATATATATATATAGGCTTACGCGTACGTATCCTTTTAGAGAGTAGATAAGGACGAGGATGTAGATAATATATGTTATTATGAAAAAATAAATTTAAAAAAAAAATAATAATAATGAATAAATATATAACAATAATATATTTTGTGTTAATAAAATAGTATCGAATTGAATTTATATAATAAATTGACACGTATATGTGTTAATCCAATATGTATATAAAAAAAAATCAGACATTTCAATATATTGTGTAAATACAATAATGCCCAAATTGAACTATTTGAAATGAATGTATAATCCTTCATTTCCGGTTTAGATGTGCTTATAAAGCTTTATCAATGACAGGACATACTCTAGTACTACATCATATTAAGCGTGCAAAAAAAAAAATGAGAACATCGCATCGGAGAGCTTCGAAAAATTGCTTGAGGCAGGAAGGTTCTAGCGTTTTGAAGAGCAGTTTTGAGACAGACGTG
This sequence comes from Armigeres subalbatus, assembly GCF_024139115.2. NCBI lineage: Eukaryota > Metazoa > Arthropoda > Insecta > Diptera > Culicidae > Armigeres > Armigeres subalbatus. Next base: position 456,365,652 of record NC_085140.1, read on the forward strand.
TTTGAGTACAGTCGTAATACGAGTGGTGTTTGAGCACAGTGGTATAAAACAAAATGGAGAACGCCG
>NC_085140.1:456370717-456392986 GCF_024139115.2 Armigeres subalbatus
TGAGGCGTTAGCAGTTGTGAGCACCGTAAAGAAATTTCATAAATTCCTTTACGGTATGCATTTTACTATTTACACCGATCACAAACCATTCTAATACGCTAATCGGTATTTATGGACAGGAGGGTAAGAATTCCATTTCGGTAACACGTTTGCAGAGGTACGTTTCCATTTATGACTACGATATTGTGTAATGCCGATTTTTGCAGTCGTTTTCTCTTATCCGAGGAAATTCCCAAAGATTGGGCACGGGAATATGTCAAAAATTTAAATTTTTCCAACGAATTTCCAATTGATTACAAAGAGGTGGCAATAAAGACTCTAAGCGATGAGTTCCTACAGACAATTTTGAAATATTTGAAGCAGGGTTGGCCTCAGAGATTGGAACGGCGTTTTGTTGACGTGTACTCACATTACCAGGAGCTTGAAGAGGTCGATGGATGCGTTTTGTTCCAGGATCGCGTGGTTATTCCTGAAAGTATGAAGCGAAAGGTACTCAAAATGCTTCATATGAACCACTCAGGAATCAGCAAAATCAAACAGCTAGCTCGGAGGACAGTTTATTGGTTCGGGTTGAACAAGGATGTTGAAGACTACGTAAAGACCTGTGCGATATGCCATCAAATGACAGCGATCAACCAAAAGACTCCCTATTCCAAGTGGATTCCGACGACTAAACCCTTCAGCAGAATTCATGCTGATTTTTTTCATTTTGATAGAAAGGTTTTTTTTGTTGTGGTTGACAGCTTTACCAAATGGATCGAGTTAGAGTACATGCGACATGGAACAGACTGCAAAAGGTTTTGAAGATACTTTTAGGGATTTTTGCTCGATACGGATTGCCGGATGTTGTAGTTACGGATGGAGGACCACCATTCAACTCAGACAGTTTTGTAACCTTTTGAACAATCAAGGGATTTTGGTCATGAAAAGTCCACCATACCATCCGGAGAGCAATGGACAAGCAGAGCGAACAGTTCGATTGGTAAAAGACGTTTTGAAAAAGTTTATGCTGGATTCGGAGATCAGAAGTTTAGATGTTGAAGAACAAATTGCTTATTTTTTATCAAACTATCGCAACATTTGCTTAGACAACAAAGGCCAATTTCCTTCAGAAAGATTACTCTCCTATAAGCCAAAAACCTTGATGGACCTAATTAATCCTAAGAATAATTTTAAAAACCACTTGACTAACTCGCATGATGATTCTTATTTGGCTAATGCGCAAGTTAATAAAAAGCCAGACGCATTCACTAAGATCAAGAATGGAGATCAGATTTTTTACAAAAACATTAACCCAACCGACATCAGAAGATGGTTGCCAGCCACATTTTTAAAACAGGTTTCTGATGCTACTTTCCAGATTTCTCTTGGGGGAAGGATAGTGTTGGCGCATAAGCGTCAGCTTAAGCTATCTTCTAACTCTCGCCGTAAAGGAACTTTAATGTTCCCACATGAGAGTTCAGCGACCCCAATGCATGATCCAGCACTCATTTTGTCGCCAATAAGAAATCCAGAAGCAGCACCAGTTTCGTCATCTGTAGAAGCACCACTTTTGTCGTCGTCATCGAATGTTTTATCACCGATTTCGGTGAGACGTAGTAACGAATCAGGAACAAGAAGTAAAAGAAGACGGAATGAAGAAGAATCCGAATCCGACGACCAATCTACTCAAGATTTCGAATTTTATGGCTACCCAGCCGATTCTTTTATTTTCTCTAGTGTAGAACCACAGGAAGATTTACAGCATGAAGAAGAATCAGATCCACTCCCGGTGGTTCCGATAAGACGTTCTAAAAGAAGAAATAAGAAAAGAAGGAAAAGTGAATTTGTCTACTATTAGTAGAATCGAAAGAATAGTGAATTTTAAATTGTACAAATGTAAATTTAGTTTTTATAGTAGTTAAGCATGAATATAGTGCATTCGAGTAGTGAAATTATTACTAAATGGATTTAGTGTTGTAAATACTTTGAATTTTATTTGAACTATAGTCTTTAACTTAAGGATGGAGGAGTTGTGGTAACCCTATGCGAACGCTTGAGAACTCGCTCAGAGAAGCGAGAAAGCAGGAAGAGAGAAAAGGGAATTAAGTAGTTTTAGACATGTATCGAATAGGAGAAATATACTACGATCAGAAGTTAACTAACTACCCACTGAACAAGACGAGTTTACGCTTACTATATCTAGAAGACAAAGTCTACTCCCCTTTTTACTAGATACTTCAAGCACCAAGATAACTTTCCTGGAGAAATTCATTCACTGGGAATGTCCGAAGAGTTTCCAAAGTTTAATGTGCCGCCAGTAATCCTCCGGTATGATGAGTCCATGCCACCTTCCAGAATTTTTTTTTTACGAATATCCCGCCGGCTTTTAAAGTCGAAACCGAGCGGCGCCTTCTTGATTTATTAACAACCGGGATTATTGAGCGTGTTACAGATTCAATGGACAAATCGTATTGTTCGTCACTCTTGGTGGTACCGAAGGGTAAACACGATATTAGGTTGGTGGTGGATCTCAGAGGTCCGAATAAAGCAATTGTTCGAACACCATTCAAGATGCCCACTCTGGATTCTATTCTTTCCGACTTGCCCGAATGCAAGTGGTTCTCCACGATAGACTTAACAAGCGCCTTTTTCCATATCGTTCTGGATGAACGCTCACGCCACTTGACAAACTTTTTCGCGGGAAACTCAATGTATCGGTTCCAGAGGCTCCCGTTTGGTCTGACGAATGCTCCTGATATATTTCAGGAGATAATGCAGACAATCGTACTAGAGGGATGTAAAGGAGCCCGTAATTACCTCGACGATGTTTTGGTATCCGGCAAAACAAAGAAAGAACACGACGACAATTTGGAAGGAGTTTTGCAGAAACTTAAGGAGCACAATGTTCGTATAAATCAAGAGAAATGCGTATTCGGAAAACAATCTGTTAAATTCATCGGCTTTCAACTGGGTCATGACGGACTTAGGGTTGAGGATGAAAAACTGAAGTCCATTCGTCAGTTCCGCAAACCAGAAACTCAACAGGAAGTGAAGAGCTTTCTAGGGTTAATCAACTTCACGGAACGTTTTATTCCGAACAGAGCGGACAAAACTTCAAAGTTGAGAGAACTTGCGAAATCGGATTATTTTTATTGGGGCAGTGAAGAAGAAAATGAATTTGAGTTCCTGAAAGAGACAGCGTTGGAAGCAATATCTAAACTTGGATATTTCAACGTTGATGATTATACAGAGCTCTACGTCGATGCTTCACCGATTGGATTAGGCGCTGTTCTTGCACAATTCAATGACAAAGGGATCCCGAGAGTAATTGCCTGCGCATCGAAAGCTCTTACGGAAGCTGAAAGGAGATATCCGCAAACACAAAAAGAAGCGCTTGCGATGGTATGGGGGATAGAAAGGTTTGCTTTTTATCTCACTGCCAAAAGTTTCGTGATACGTACTGACTCCGAAGCTAATGAGTTTATTTTTGGAAGTGGACATAAATTGAGCAAACGAGCGGTATCACGGGCGGAATCTTGGGCATTGAGACTCCAAGCTTTTGATTTCAAGATGAAGCGAATACCCGGAGAACTAAACGTAGCTGACGCCCTATCTCGACTGATTTCGAAAACGCAGGTGGATGAGCCCTTCGAAGAAGAAGATGAAAACAATTTGTTGTACGCCCTTGAAGCTGGTTTCATGAACATAACTTGGCAAGACATCGAATTAGAATCCGAGAAAGATGATGATCTGGGTGAGGTGCGCGCCGCCATGAAGTCTGGAATATGGCCGAAGCACCTTATAAGCTATGAGGCACAGCAAAGGGATCTTAGAACATTAGACCCAATGTTGTTCAAAGAAGACAAAATAGTATTACCCGCTGGTTTACGATTGAAGGCTATAGAAGAAACGCACAAGGGCCACATAGGGTGCCCTGCAATGAAAAGGATTCTCAGGGAATACTTCTGGTGGCCACGGATGAGCTGATGACGTAGAGCAATTTGTAAAAAAATTGCAACGCCTGTGTCGTTATTTCCAGGCGAAATCCACCAATCCCACTCTCAAGTCGCCAGCTACCAGAAGGACCTTGGGAGATTTTACAGGTTGATTTTTTGGCTGTACAAGGCTGTGGTTACGGGGAGTTCATGATTCTGGTTGACATTTACTCAAGGTTTCTCACCGTTGTAGAAATGAGATCGACAGATGCGACTAGCACCAATGAAGCCTTGCAGAAAATATTCTTTACCTGGGGCTTACCACTCATTCTACAAAGCGATAATGGACCACCCTTCCATAGCAGAGAATTTATTCGATTTTGGGAGACAAAAGGAGTAAGGATACGAAAATCTATCCCACTGTGTCCGCAGACAAACGGTGCTGTAGAGCGCCAAAATCAAGGAGTCATAAAAGCTTTGTCAGCCGCGAAACTTGAGGGTAAGAGCTGGAAACACGCCTTACAGGAATACGTTCATGTGCATAACAATCTCAAACCACACGCTAGACTCGGAATTACCCCATTCGAATTATTGGTTGGATGGAAACACAGAGGAATATTTCCATCACTGTGGGATTCCAAACAAGAGGAAACCATTGATCGAGAAGCCGTGAAAGATTTAGATGCAATGACAAAACTGCAAGATAAAAAGTATGCCGACTGTCGAAGGGGAGCCAAGACATCTCATATTGGAGTCGGGGACATCGTGCTCATGACGACTTCGAAGAAAGGAAAGCTGGATCCACCATTCAATGATGAACGATTCACCGTACTTTCGAGGGACGGAGCTAAAGTAGTCGTTAGAAGTGACCGCGGTGTCCAGTATACCAGAAGCGTTAACGATCTAAAACTAGCACCGTTAGATAATCAGAACACTGAATCTATGATACCGGAATACCATAGCGAGACAATTTCACAAGAACACGCAGCAAACGCAGAACTTCCGGGTGAGCAGATAGAAAAAAGACCCACGAGAAATGTTGGTAAACCAGAAAGATTTAAAGACATGTTCATGTATAACATTTTTCAGTAATATCCAAGACTTCAATGATTACAAAAGTAATCGACAATTTTAAGCAAATAAGAGAAAAATAAACCTTGTATTCAACTGTAACCTTTTCTTATAGCTTAGCATCATTACAAAAATATAAAATAATAATAATAATACTCACTTTTTTCTTTGGATCATTAATAGATCATAATATAAGAAAGCTCTATTTCGGCAACCAGTGTGCAGGTGGGTCGCATACATTGGGACTCATCTACAGGAACGCTTCATAGCCATTTCTTAAAAGCGCGGAATGCTGGGATTGTTCTAGTAGTGGCTCAAAACGTTGCGCGCTGAGCAGCGGGATTTGTCGTTTCACTATTGCGAGCTGGAAACGTCCACTATACAGCCGGATACATTGGAACGTCGGGTTCCGGAGCATTCCCTTAATTCTGCCGTGGAACATGAATGGAATGCATGAAGGTATGATCGTGTGTGTGAGAATGATTGAGCGTTGGAAGTTCAGCGAATCGCCGCGCTTGGCACCTGGATTGCTTGCGTAATTTCGAGCCCCATCCGTCGAAAACTATTTCAAAAAAAGAAAAGTGGTAATAAAACTTAGCCGTAGCTTAAATATAATTACAATTCCTTACATTCTAATTGTAGCTGGTTTAAATGTTTTTTCTCAAACTGCTGATTCCTTGCGTACGCTATTTTTGCACTGTTTTTTTTCAGGCAGCGGTATCGCGATCCAACTGATCCGATGGGCGTCCGATAGAAAAACCGTTTCTTTTCAGATGTTTATTTAAATCACGGCATACAAAACACAAGGCAGGCTCATCACGTATGTAAACATTCAGTTTGAATGTAAACATGTGACGTCACTGCTATCTTCGCACAAGCTGGACCGAGACGATGCTATACGGTCGCAGCATGCTTACTTTTGTACTCCAACATGTGGCGATAAAATACGCGTCACATTCGAAGTGTCATTTTTCTAACGAGCCTACCTTGTTTTCTGTACACCGTGATTTAAATAATCGACATGTCTCGGGTATTTTTCCAAAAGGGCATAAGTTATTAGATGTAACAAACCCGTTTTGAATAGCATTATATTAAATAAATTCATATAAATAAGAATGTGTATATCTTCAAAACAACAGTAACAAATAAATAAAATTCATGTTTTTGTAAACGGTGCAACATAATTGTTTTTCAAAGTTGAAACTGTTACTCTAATATTTTAATTTTCGATGTGAAAAAAAAAACAAATTTTGCGTTGTATTTCTATCTATATTTTTGACGCATGGGCGAGAAATGTTCAACTTTACGTGACATTTGCGGTATCAAGAATGTCGATGTATGGAACAGCGTAAACTACGTTTTGACGAATGTAGTACGACCATGGTGATTCTGACTTATCAAAATTATCTATTTGTTTTGTCTGATGCATGACGTTTTAACATATATTTTTGTTTTTTTGTTAAATATCTTGGCTGTGCATATGCACAGCATATGTTTCGAAATGGACAAATTGATATGAAATTTGCGAAAAAGAATCCACGTGTCTTGGAGGGACTCGAACCCTCAACCTCCTACTCTCTAGATAGGCGTGATAACCCCTACACAACAAGACCACTTAAAGGTCACGTTTGCGGAAAAGCCATCAGAATCCGAGTACCAACCTCCACCGCGGTTAGCTCTCTTTTTTGCAAATTGAATATCTTTCGGATGCTTGATTTGTCCAATCTCCACATGCGCTTTACTATTGTATATCCACAGCCAAGCGAGTGCACATTGTTTATTAAACGAGAGGATCGCACTCCATGCCCAGTAACTGTCTGGGCGGGACGGTATAGAATGCGAATTCAATCGCACTCTGCTGTGCCAAAGGCTTGCTTGGCTAAAGCATTTGATGAGTTTGATTGCCTTTCACGTAAGCGGTCGCGTGTACTCAGACGACTAATGACGGTGAAAGACCGACACTTGATTACAATTAATTGCATATTATTCGGCAACTCGGCCGTACGAAAACCATTTTTTTGTTAAATATCTTGGCTGTGCATATGCACAGCATATGTTTCGAAATGGACAAATTGATATGAAATTTGCGAAAAAGAATCCACGTGTCTTGGAGGGACTCGAACCCTCAACCTCCTACTCTCTAAACAATGTGCACTCGCTTGGCTGTGGATATACAACAGTAAAGCGCATGTGGAGATTGGACAAATCAAGCATCCGAAAGATATTCAATTTGCAAAAAAGAGAGCTAACCGCGGTGGAGGTTGGTACTCGGATTCTGATGGCTTTTCCGCAAACGTGACCTTTAAGTGGTCTTGTTGTGTAGGGGTTATCACGCCTATCTAGAGAGTAGGAGGTTGAGGGTTCGAGTCCCTCCAAGACACTTGGATTCTTTTTCGCAAATTTCATATCAATTTGTCCATTTCGAAACATATGCTGTGCATATGCACAGCCAAGATATTTAACAAAAAAATGGTTTTCGTACGGCCGAGTTGCCGAATAATATGCAATTAATTATATATTTTTGTGTTCACACGCAGTGCCCAATTTTTTTCTCCTCGCGTATCGTTTAGTTACATTCAATTTTCCAAAAAATGTTAAGTTTCTAAAAAAGAAACAGCAGGTTCAAAATGTTACACTTACGCTGAATTGAAAATGTACCCGAGAGGTGAGGTTCTTGAGATTGTGCGGTTTGAGGGTGTTGCAATTGAGATCTTTAAAGACAGAATCACCAACACTAAAGTCACTGTGTAGGATGGGTAAGATGTACACGTAAAAAAAAAAATTAATGTTATTATTAAGATTTCTAATACCTTTTTTGCAAAAGCAGGCGCTTAATAAGATGTATAAAAAAAAACATATACATCGCATTAGTCACATACATTCCAAAACTTATACTTTTCATTAACTTATGAATGTTATTAGCTTTTTGATATGGGATCATTCATTAGATGGCATAATGAAGAGTATAAGTATTTTCGAATAGTTTTTTGCCATAACATATAAGGTTATTTTTTTACGTGTATAATATCCAAATGAGTGGTAATCCTGTAGCAAACATTCGAGCGTCATACAACGAAATCACGCACATTTTTTTAATTTGGAGAACTCAAATTGAGAATGTTAGTCCTGTACAATGAAGTGGATCGAACTATAGTGTCTAAAGATCGAACCAGAGAGCTCTAACTTGTTGAAGTTTTCTATAGATTACTCTTTACATAAAATTAACAAGTGAAGTTGGATAAAGGGTGCTGAATAGAATTGAACCGTTCATCAAATCGTTTGAGTTATTCCGTTTCTATTTACAGAGTAGAGCATCATTACTGGGTACGAGTATTTTGATCACCCTCCAGCGCTGTCTGTTCAGTCATTTTTTCGCATAGGTCACTATTTTCATTATCATTTTCTGGCAGCATTCCGTACCACTTGTCAGCTACGCTACTGTTTTAGCAGTGCCTTTAGTAAAGTGGTAAAGTGTCAAGTAATAACATTGCGCTGCCAAACGGTACATATATACTCTCCACCGGTAATCTTGCTATAACATAGTTGTACAAGTCGAAGTTACGTGTATTGCTCAACTACCAGGAGAGCTTGTTTAAACTCGGTGGTGAGGCATGGCCAGAGCGCTGCACTGGGTGATTACCAAGGTTTGGGAGAATGAGGTTCTGCTGCAGGATGGAAGGTGTCGTGTCCCATCTACAAAAGGGCGATAAGCTGATTGTAGCAACTCACTATGCAATCTCATTGCTGAACGCCGTCTACAAGGTACTTTCCCAATTATGCGCCGCCGACTACCACCAATTGCGAAGAGAGTTCGTAGTACCAGGCGGGTTATGGGTGAACGCTCCACACACAGACCAGGTGTTCGCCATACGGTCATGTATTGCAGAAATGCCGCGAAACAACGTGCCCGCACATCATCTATTTATCGACTTCAAACCCGCATATGATAAATCGATCGGGACCAGCTGGCAGCTAATGCACGAAAACGGATTCCAGATAAACTGATACGGTTGATCAAGGCGTCGATGGATCGGGTGATGCGTAGTTCGAGTTTCAGGGCATTCTCGAGTCCCTCGAAAGCGTAGAGGGTACGGCAAGGTGATGGTCTTCGTGTCTGCTATTCAACATCGCTTTGAGGGAGTAATACGAAGGGGCAGGGATTGACACATGGTACGATTTTCACGAAATCCGTCGACATTGATATCATGGCACGAACTTTGAGAGGATGGAGAAGCTACATCAGACTCGAAAAGCGAAGGTAAACGGATTAGACGGCGAAGCTAGATAGGCTCAAGAGAGGTCAATGATCACCCATCACGTGATAAATCGAGGTGGTTGAGGAATTCGGTACTTGGGCTCACTTGGACCGCCGATAACGATACCAGCAGAGAAATTCGGAGACGCATCATGACAGAAAATCCACGTACTTTGACTGAACGAATAGAGTTCGCCGTTTTTCGCCGCCGGAGTTTTCGACAGGAAAGCGCTGTACCATCTATGGTGGGGTGAGATGGGGACGGTACGTGGAGGAGGCGAATGAACCAAGTTGCAAAGCCGTTGGGAGAACATCAATCGTTCACCGCGAAATCGAAGACTGCGTGGGCCGGCACGTAGCCAGAATGTCGGACAGTAATCCGGTGAAAATGGTTCTCGACAACGATCCGACGGGAACAAGGCGAGGTACAGTGGGCAAGGTGGATCGATCAGGTGGAGGACGATTTGCGGACCCTCCGGGACTGCGTGGTGGCGAAGTGCAGCCATGGACCCAGCTGAATGAGAAGACTTTATGTATTGCACAGGCCATCGGCCTTAGTCTGGCAATAAATAAAAAATAAATTACTTTAATGGTGCAGAACCAGTCATTCAATATCTAAATGTTGGGTAGCTTTGATTAACTCTTGGTTGTCACACACACATATGGCATTGGAGTAGTCTGATTTATGTCATCAAACAAAATTGTACGCCAGTATTTAGTTAATTGATCTAAACAGAATTGCAGGTGTCTTAGTCAAGGCCTTGAAGGGTTACCGCGACCGAACTATCACACGACAAATATTCAACGCTATAAGCTCTTGTACGCTTATGCGTTGTATGCCCTTTCAGGACCCTTTCCAACTTTCCTTTGTTCTCCCATTCACATTCCTTTTGTGACTTCCTATTCCGTCAGGTGTGCGTTGAAAAGGCTGTGAAGGAGATGGCACCAATTGAGGTGAACGTGCCCTAGAGCCGACGATCTGAAACCCGATACTTGGGTGCATTGTGGGGAAGGGTCTTCGATGGGTTGGAGTTGTGGTCTGGTCATCATTCATCAGCTTATCACAAATATCGGTTCACTTTGTTTTGGTCTCGTTGATTACGGTGCGTAATCTAATCGCTAGCTGGTTGACTGTGGACAACTACTTATTAGGTTTTTAATTTGTACGTCCGATCGCCCTGGCCAGAAAAACTTGACTCCGAGAGAAATATTTGTCATTAAATGAAAACGTTTCTATAACAAATTACTATTTCTATTACTCACAGGACATCGTGCCATTCGAACAATATCATCTTCCGTTACCTGTTCGGTGGTTGTGCCAGTGAAGGTTTCTGCTGAAGCTCACTCAAACGGAAACGGTAAAGAAGCTGTACGAAAACAATCACATAATTCAAGATCTTCTGGTTCCGACCAGCACCTGAAGAAATGCTGCGAAGAATTCGACCGTCTGGTGAACGTCTATCCGGTGTGGCTGTGTCCGTTCCTTTTTCCCAACAACGGGAATGCTCCAACCGGCCAAGGGAATGAAGAGCGATCTGACTGCGGATATTGGAGGCTGGCGTTCCAAAGAACCGTCCATTCCACTGGGAAACGACCCGTGCTGAAGATTTGCGAGAAGAGCAAGGCTTCCTAGATGTTATACGCGTACGTACCGGCCGCGCGGACGCCGTATGTTCGACCAGCGGCCTGTATGACAAGATGCGCCAGAGGTATAAATGGAGAGCCTCTGGAGGTGTACGGCAAGGTTAGAATGTTCTGGATTAAATTAAAGCTACTATTGCACCAATATATTGTTTATATGCATTTATTCGTAGTGGTAGAATAGAACGCCATCTTGTATCTGATTGATATATGCATTGCAGTTTTTGTTGTTGGGCAAAAATATTTCTGTTCATTTCTTGAATCGAACATGGATTCTTTAAAATTACGACATTATTGTATCTATATTTAATTAACATATTCAATCTGGTAGAATGCATTCTAGATGATCTATCAATCAAATGTATATTGCATATCAGAAATTCAGTTAGGTTCAATTATGTTTGAACATGCAGGTGAATCGAACCAGACCTGAATAGAGAGAAATCAAGTAGTGTAAAATGCTTCCCACAAGATCAATGAAGTCTTCATTCTTTTCAATCGAGTAGCTATGCCTACGAATTGATCACTTTTAGTCTTTTGTTTTTCTTTTCTCACAGCTTTGCTTATCCGCTTACTATTTGCTTTATTTGTGCTCATTCTACAAAATGTATGGTTCCTTGACGTTGTTGTTATCTCTGAGTTTGTTCATGTTTTGGGCAGTTTAGATTTAATGGACTTTTTGCGTTTTTCATATTGGTTTAGTTGAGTTTCTTTCTTCTTGTTAACATGCAAAACATAGGATAAACTTAACATCCTTGTTTTACCAATAGTAAACTTCTGACATCCAATTAATATTTGTTTCTTCTAATTAAATAAAAATGAGGTTACGCTATATTCACAGTTAACTTCACTTACCAAAAGGCAATTTTTGAACAGTGATTTCTTTTCAACAGCGACTTTTACAACTTTTGTGATTGTTAGCAAAAAAAAAAAACGGATTGCAGTTGAAAACATTATAGGCTATTTGAGTGATAATAATTTAATGCGTACCTTATCCATAGGTACTTTAGAAAGAATGATTTATACAGAGTGTAATAGTTGAAGTTTATAAAATTGACATTTAACTTAGAGCGTTTAAGAGAACCTAGCTAGCGTAAACAAAGGAATATCAATACAGGAAATACATACGTGAAACATCCGAATCAATAACAGCATTTTCAGCAAACCATCCAGTCTAGAACGTGAACGGCACAGGTTTAGGATTTGAAGGTTACTTAATTTTGAATTTCAACGGTGTCTACGCTAGGTGTCATGCTCAAACAGGATTCAAAGAAGCGATCAGCGCAAACATTATTACTTTCGGTGAAACGCAACAGCCTCGTGAGCATGGTGGTCACGCACGGATCTGCTTCTGCTGATGCATCATAGGAATATCCGCGTTGACTTAAGTCGTACGCCACGTTGAGCAACGAACGTCAGCAGTGTCAGCAGGTCGTACTTTTGCCATGCTGATTCATCTCCTGACAAGAGACTGCATGAACCAAGAGCCTTCTGCGTGTGCCACGGAGAATCCCGGATGTGAATAGGCGATCAGGAAATCGGCATGGGCTGGTATTTTTAGCCTGCGGATGGCGCTGTCCGTCCCAGTGTTCGAGGGTGACGCCTGCGTCTCAGTTGATCTCCTGGCAAGCTTGATGAAGAACACTTCGGCTTGCCGGCCAGCGTTGGCAAGGATTTGCGGTAAAGTAAGACAAATTATGTCCAACTTATACTGGCAGTCCCTTTGCGTACAGATAGCCCAACTCACCGTGGAAAGGATAGTGATGAGACACAATCGTGACGAGGATCCATCATGGCAACTGAGGACAAACAACCTTCTTTTTAAAACGTTTTAGGATTTTCAGAATTCCATTCATGATATGAATTTTATATTTCAACCTGTTTCTAACTCAATCAAATCAACTTGTTACTGAAATATTGTTACCAATTCCACTAACCTTTCTCCACCTCCTTCTGCACTTCCGCAATTTTAAATCCTTTACACGCGAACATCAAAGTCCAGATACTTAGCGTGGTGCCAGATTCTGCAATCCACGTTGGTTCCGGTTCGAGCCTTCAGTTGAGGGATTTCAAAGTGTTCATGATTAAAATCAGCGCCAGCCCGCGCTTTGGATTCTCGTTATATTCGACGCATAGCGATCCACCGGCATGCGAATTTTGTACCGATCTCAGAATTATTCCTGAAACGGTAAAAGAATTACTCATATGACTGGCAGAAAGATGAAAGTTTGTTCATTGTCCACACACTATTTTTTCCTATTGTAATTGTAATTTATTAACTATCGTGAATCTGTTAGTTAGCTTTACATCAGGAAAGTTCTGGGAAGAATAGAACAAAACAACCTTCAAATTTTTTTATAGAATAATGTTTTAATATCAGTGTTTTCCTTGACCTAAAATATAAAACTTATAGATTCTGTATGATAATATATTATGAATTACAATTCCAAAATCTTACAAATTCTATGGGTTGCGACTAATCCGTTGACAGCCACCGTGCATATCGTTGCTTTTTGTCTTGATGTTTTTTTGTTTTCCATCATTCCATATTCCCATCTTCGAAGGATACCCAAAGGAATAAGAAAAACTACATCTTTCGCATGGTTCAGGAGAAAATCACATCACGAGAAGGACGACCAACGAAATAAAAGATAGAACAAAAACTTACAGGCCATTTCGTGCCTCAAAGCGTCGGCAACATGATGCATTTGCTGATTTTGTTCGAATCCTGACCAATTTGCTGTGGCTCAACCTCAACCAAACCCACTCTACTCATTTTCGTTAGTTATTTCACCCTGTCACCACAATCACGATACTTATGAACGATTTCCGAATATTGTAAATCCCAGTAGATTTTTTAAAATTCTTCAAAGTCGATACGTGTTTACATGAATACAGAGAACAGAGAAGAATGATGCGCTTTCTGATCTGATGCATCAGAAAACGTTGCAAGGCGTTTGTTCTGCGATGCAACCTGCAAACCCCGCAACGCAAAAAGTCATGCATATCCAATGAAAATTAGATGCGAATTATAGATAGTGGAATCAAGATGAATATACATAGGTGTTCCAATCTGCCAAATTCACGATTCAGCCATCTTGATTTTAGTGGAGAGCCAGCGGTTTGTTTATGTTTTGCACCGAAAATGAACTTTTCACCCTGCCTTCTTCTCGCCCATTAATTGGGAGATTGCAACACCTAGCTGAGCGATTCCAAGCAACAGCATCAATTTAAGAAAATTTTAATTCATGATTTTCATTGAGTTGAAACTTTGCACAGTTTTTCAATTTCATCTAAATCGTCATTTCGATATCAAATCTTCATATATGAGTCACAGTGACGTCACATCGTATGTAGCCACGGCTGCGTCCTGGTGACTTTCTTCCATATTTGACAGGTATCTGGTTTGTATATAAACAAGGTTCATCCGCTTGCGGGAGATAGGATGAACATCATGAACCTACCACGATAAATGTCAAATTGAGTTCATTCGATTGAGTTTTGAGGTTAAGTTTATTTGATGTAAAACCTATAGACTATCGCAAATGAACTCCCCCAAGAAATTAGACGTTTGAGTCGATAAGAACGCAAAATGAACTTTTGTTCGAGAAGACGACCGCCCAAATGTCAAAATCCATCGAGTGAATTGATGAACCGCTGCAGGTCTATTGAGTCACGACTAACTTTTCAAAAGGTGTATGTGAAAATGGTTCAAAATATTTAAAAAGCTGCACAGCAAAACGGAATGTTCGATAGTTAGATTTTTCAGCAAAATTAGACAACTAATACTAATGACACACTGGTGGTACAAGCACATGGTACAAGAATCTTGAAATGAGTACCATACCAATTATTGTCTTTATTAAAGATAGTCTTGGAATAATTTTTGTTCTTTGTACCATGGTACAAGTACTCACAGGTGTGTCCTTAGTATAAATGGTGATTCTTAAGAAAAAGTGCAGTAAAAAATTTTTTGCCTTTAAAATATCATTTTCAAAAACTCAAATATCTCAAACCCTATCTTTTTCGAACGTAATTTTTTAGGAAAACGGTCCATTATATTAGCTATTACCATAAAAATTTGGTGATGGTTAACTAATAAACAAAAAGTTTGACATTTCAAATATTCTACAATTTTCAATATAGTAAACAAAAAAATTTCCGTGTATTTTTTTTTTTCAAGAATCGCAGTTTGTTGCTGATTTTATTGTTATGCCTTGCGTGAGTTAAACAAGTTGTTTGTATGATATTCCATATTTATGTATTCATCGATATTATGTATATTATATGTATAAATAAATAAAAATGAATTAATATTATCCTAAGTATTAAATTAAATGTTAGTTACATAATGTTGTTATAGAAACTCTAAGAGTTTTGGGTTTGAATTTTGTATGGGTTATGATATCATGAAAACAGTTTATTAATACTATTTTTATTTTTATTCAAATTTTTAAAATATCGAACACTTTTGAATTATTATCAGCACAGTTTGAGTATAGTTTGCTTTAATTTTATTTTCCGACAATGGAATGAAACATGAAATTTTTGTTCCTTTGATCGTTTTCGCGTTATTAAATTGCTCGCTGAGCTTCCAGTTTTTTCTGTCTCTTCAGTAGTAAAACAAAAGAAATTTGTTAAATCTTTTCTTTTCACGATTTGCCCAATCAAAAGTTCTTTCTGCAGTTTTAATTGGATGCTCTGTTCTTTGGCTAAACTTGCTCTTGTTGCATGCGCTTTATTGTTCCTCCAATAGCATCACAAGGACCTTTGCCATGTGATGTAAAAATGCCATACCTCAAATTACGTACATTGATTTAAATTGACATAGGTTTTAATGATTTTGCATGCGACGCGTTCATCAGACATGAAATATATCTTTTGACTTCTTTATGCTTATCAACGCGTAAAAAGTTAATCATTTTTCAATGAACAAGTTTACGATACTGAATCGTGTCTTAAATCTTCGAATTATAAAACTTAATGTTCAATTTGTACTTCCATTAAAATAAATAACGAATGGATGAATTGTAGCTTGTTGTACGTTCCAGTGATGGGACTGCACTTCATCTTGCAACACAAAGCTGTAATTTCAGAAAATCACAAATGACTAAAAATTCACCATTTTGTAATGTATTTTCGTATTTTTGCTGATTGTTCTGTTTAATGAAATCGTGAGGATTAAACTTTCTAATTTAAGCAAAAATATGACACAAACTCATCTACAGGTTTTACATAGTTCTATGTCACACCTATCCGTGGTCACCCATTGCTCAAATGATAACTGATCAATATATTTTCTTCAAACTCAGAATAAAGTATTTTCCAATGATGAAGAATCTGGACAATCCGAACAAGATCGTAGATAGAATTTGATGTTGTATTTTCACACAAAAGACTACCAGTTAACATTTTAATATCCTTTGTTAAACTGATTCTTTCAAACTATGTAAAATAAGATTAATATTCTCATTTGTACACACACATTATGTGTTCCTCGTGTGTTCCTGAATTGAAAGAAGCTTATTGCCTTGGCTGAAGGCTTGCAAATGAGGAAAAACTTATTTTAATATTATCGTGAATTTCTTGAGCGTGTGTACGCTTCTTTCATAGTCGTCATCATTAATCGTTTTTGGATTGTTGACGCTTTCCATCTTTTTTTACTGATACAATCTTTTGACCAGATAGCTCGACTCATTTACTTATCCTTCAAAATATTGAACTACTATTTCTTTTGTCTCATCTGTTAATGCGCTAGACCTAGTATTTTGGTTGAAAGACAGTTATTCTTCAATTGTTTTCTTCTTTTACATTTCTATTGGTTTTGAACTCATCAATGGCATCCTGAATAGACCACGAACTTGGCAGCATCGACAAAAATAAATTTTTCTTTCCTTGTCGTGGCTGCATTCGAGAACCTTCCTTCATATTTATAATTACCTCATCGTAGTCTGTATTTCCACATCATCAGGTCCTAATTTGAAGAGGTTTCTTCGTACAGCTTCGTTTATTTCACGGTATTTTTCTCCGGATAAACGTAGTCCATCTTACTCCATTTAATCGAGTCACTTTTATCCCAGCTATGCCCTCGTTAAAGCGTTCGATGTTGACCTTTGATACACTCATCTTCCGATTGATTTGTTGAAACAGATTTCGCTGATGGTACATGGTGGCAAGGCTCAGCACTTAATACTTCTGAATTCCTCAGTTGTTGTCGATACATCTGGCAATTCCTCAGTTGTCGTTTTCGAACTTCCTGCGCCTTGCTCAACGATGATATACAGATTGCTCTTTGTCAACGTTTAGACGGCAGGACGAAATGCGTAAATTTGTATTCAATGTGACATTGAGCATAACCAGTCGCTTAGTTTATCTATGGTGCTTGGTGAGATTTCGTAACTTTGAACACTTTTTCCATCAAACGGCCTACAACAGTTGAGAAAGCGGCTACCTCTGTTGTTCGTAAATTTCAATAAACAAAATCACTTTAAGTTTTTACTGACTAGTTTGTGTCATTTGTTTGACTGAAGAAAAATTACTATAAGATTGAAACTAGCTACCCCATAGGGTATGGGACTCGTCAGGGTTTGTCTCAACTTACCAAACTCGCATCAATCCGTCTTCTACTGGTTTATTGGCCAGCCAGGAGGCACGTATCAATCACCGGTCCACTAGAGGACCCAGAGTAGTGAGAAAGCACGAGCAAAGTCTCTACCACCCTAAATTAACTCAAAAGCCGTAAAAATTTCATTTAGGACAACCACCGAGGATAAGGCTTGTGGCCTTTGCGAGCCTGAACAAAGCGGAAATAGCAAAAGAAAGTGAAAGTTTTTTTCCAGGATGCGCAATTTGAATAAGTGCTACCTGATTTAGCTTTAACATCATTGGTTTATTTGCCTAGGGCGGTAATTAGGCAAACGTCACACATTTTAGGGTACTTGGTGCAAGGCCTATGGCTGCCCTGAGTGTTGGCGATGGTCTCTCTGTCGCATGAAAGGGGCGCCAGAGCCAGCGAAAATGCCGAAGCGGGCTTGGTGGCGGTGGCTGCGAATGGCGATGTTGGTTGATACTGGTCGGCGGCTTGCCGGACAGGTGCGAAACGGGTTGATGTGGCGGGGCAGCAAACGAGGCGGTGTTGTTGCTCGAAACTGATCGGCGGCTTGCGACGAAAGGTGCCTGAGCGGGTTTGACGACGTGGTGGCCGCGAACTGGCGTGCGTGGTAGTCGAAACGGGTCGGCGGCGCCGGACGAAAAGTGATGTTGCGGTCGCTCGGTTCGATTCGATGGCTTGCAATCCGGGGTAGCTTGAGATGACGGTTACGCGGTTTCTCGCCGATCGAAAGTTCTCCACCAATTCACGATACGTCGCTACGGAATATCTTCCCGACCTGGCGATACCCGAATCCAAAATGCTGCACACACGACACTCAGGACACTGGCGCACTTGATGATGGCTTGAATTGACTGCTCACAGTCGCGGAACGGAATCACGGCTTCCGGGCTGATGGGCTGATTCTTCCGGTCGAACCTCTAGCACGAGGGAAATTTATTGAGGTGCATCTGGGGGCCACCCTGGTGACCGCCACGATCTCGCGGAAGGGTTCCAAACCTGTTCCAGGAAAGGGCCACTATCGGACCTGCCGTCGGCGTTAGTATCATTGTGTGACGTTGCATGTGGTTTTTTGGGGCTCCATTTGCAATCATCCCTAATTACCTTTTTTCTGCAGTTTTTCACGGATCACCCAACTTAGGTATTTTTCTTGGATACCTAATAAGGAGGCTTAACAACTGCAAATTAGAATAAAAACACTTTCACTAAGGTTTTTTAACCTTTAATTAAATTTTTAAGACACACGTCGCGACTACTACTCCCTACGAGGGTTTGCGACCGAAAGAAATTTTTGGTAATGGCTGAGGTTTTAACAGCGGTAGTAACGGAGATCAAACTTCTGTGAAGCACGAGTTTGACATTTACTCCCACCTTGCGTTTGCTTTCTCTCTCTTCATGGTGGTAACCCTATTTATGTTTTTTTGAATCAGGTGTTGATTTTGCAACCCACCTGTACTGCTGTCAATAAATTTCAGAATGAAATGATTGATGAGGCGAGTCTACTGTGGGTGAGACAACTGCAAACGCGCGTGAGAGCCTGACAGGGCCGACACTCACTAATGGTGTGAGCCAAACTAGGTGTGACAAAATTAATTCAAAAAGCAAACAGCAGGTGGAGCCAGCAACTAATTTGTAACAAACGGTTACAAGATCTTTAAAAACCTTTAGTAGTAATTTTTTGCTTTTTCGAGCATTGTCATGAATGTACCTATCATGCATTTGTTGTTGTTGAAGATACCCGTTTCCTCCGATCATAAAGTCTATTCTCTAAGAGGTATATTTTTGCAGGTAAACTTAGACGTACACGTATATAAATCTTTGATTTTGCAGCTTTTGTCTTAAAATAACATTCTGATATGTTTCTATACGTTATTATCAACAGGTTTCAACACTATTAAAAGAATTTTCGCCAGTCACGTGCAATGAAAATTGACACTATCAATACTTTTGATCACAACACTGGATCGTGTCTAAGTTTCTTATAGATGCTATGAATAATTAAATCAAAATATCATGAAAACAACTTGTTTAAATCACGTCCCTTAACAATAAAATCTGCATCAACTGTTCGAAATAAATTACACAGAAAAAAATGTTTTTTACTAGATGTGAAAATTGTGAAATGTTTGAAATGTCATAACTTTTTGTTTATTAGTTTACCATCAAATTTTATGGTAGAGCTAAATATATGGACCGTTTTCCTAAAAAATTACGTTCGAAAAAGATAGGTTTTGAGATATTTGAGTTTTTTGTGACAAAAATGATATTTTTAAAGGCAAAAATTTTTTTTACTGTGCACATTTTCTTAAGAATCACCATTTAGTTGTCTAACTTTGCTGAAAATCATAAAATCGAACATTCCGTTTTTGCTGTGCAGCTTTTAAATATTTTTGAACCATTTCACATACACCTTTTGAAAAGTTAGTCGTGACTCAATGAAGATTTGATATCGAAAATGACGATTTAGATGAAATTGAAAAACTGTGCAGAGTTTCAAATATTTTCGAAATGGTCGCTCAGGATCGACTGCATGCCCTCGTGGAATTCTCTATATCCCATTGAGGGAGTACTACCACCGTCACTCCAGAGCGTTGTTCTGGGAAATTCAGGTAGGTTGATTAAGAAGAAGCATTCGAAAATTTTGCCCGTTGTGCAAAAGACGATGATCGACAATGACCGAAACGTTGGTCATTATTGGCAGTCAACGAAGGAATTTGAAAGCATCATATTAGTTTGCGAATGGTTTGGTATTAGTTCAAGAAACGGTATTGCTATTGGTCATAGTATGGAGAAGCGCAAATCGTAGCAGATCTCCAGATCTGCACACAACACCATTATTCTTGTTAACACGAGAATGTTTCTACCCGAAAACATTCTAAATCGGCGAGAATCGAACGCGTCACTCAGGATTGGCATTCCTACGGCTTTACTGCGCTAATTCAGAGACCCTAGTGTTAGACTCGCAAGACGCTCCGATCGAATAGAGTTCGCCGCCGACCAAACTGACTGTCAACAAAATTAGGAAGGTGAATCGATCAGGTGGGAAACGATTGGCGGACCCTCTGCAGACTTGGTGACGACGTGCAGCCATGGACCGAGGTGAATGGAGAAGACTTTGCACTGCAAATAAAGACAGTGTTTCGGATCTCGATGAGGGACATGCCTTTTTACAAGGAGAATGCATTTACGCACGACTCAGCACACGTGCTTAGTAGTTGCTAAGCTTCCACACGGAAGTGTACTGAGGTCGGACTGACCAGTGGAGATAATACTGACTAAACTCCCTTGAGCTCCACCCATCGTTTTCCCAGGAACCGCCTCCCAGCATTACTTCTGGGGATAGTAGTGCTTATTGCACCTGCTCTTTCACACTCGCACAGGCACTTATCCCGTATGAGGCTTACTTGCTTACTGGATGCTCTCTAACACACCCTGACACTCGCTCTGACGCACTATATGAGTCGTACTGTCACCATTAACATACCATGTGAGTCAAACTTGTTTAGCTCCATTAGCTTAGCTTAGCTTAGACTAGCTGTACATATCAATGAGTTGCTACTCCGTGATTGATCAGAGGTGGTAAATTGCACTGATCCAAGTGAATAGTGATTCAGGCACGTTTCAGCAGCTCGACATGTTGATCAATAACGGCGCTGGCCAAGTCCTTACAGTCAGTTGGGAAAGGGGAAAGTAGTGTGATAACTGTTGCTACTAGAGACCGAGAATACCTCTGCATCTCCACAATTACACGGAAGGAAGTTTTGTTAGTTGGTAGGGTAATCAGAAACATAGATCGGGATGCACCATAGAAAGTGATGACCTATGAAACTTCTATTCTACTTCCTTTGAATATTAGCATTTCTTATCTTGTTTAATTGTCCATCCTTCGCGAGGATAAAAATCAAACGCTCAAAGTGAGCGATTGTGTATTTGAGTTTGAATCGAGCGTCCGCAACATAATTTCGTCAAGAGAAAGTATAAAAAAGCGATCGAATTTAAATAAGGAGAAAATCACGGCTTTTTAACAAATTGATATTTATCGGAAAGCACGCCAATCAGCAACCCTTATTGAATCTCAACTTGAGGTTAAATACAGCATAGAAATGTTTTGACAATTTACGTTAATTTTGATGTTTATTTATACCTCTGTTTATTTACGTGTCGTTGTGTGTAAGGGTTATGAGTTTCTATTTCGTTTTTAAATTTCAGTTTTAGTTTTTAAACATACCAAATGAAAATCTAGCCAGGAGGAGATTTTAAGTGAACTGAAACTCTTTCAAGTAATTAATAAATTTTCCTTATCAAATATCGTTGTGTGAATTTCAAACAAATTATTTCAATTAATGCTTATTTTCGTTCTTTCCATAACTTTACAAGTGTTCTGTTGCCTAACTCAAGAATTGCAAAAATATTTTTTAGTGGAATGACAGTCCATGAGATAAAATGTTCAAATGTTGAATTCTACGGTTTTGCTGTGTATTTATAACAAACAAAAAACCCAGATTAATCCACCACGAGATATATGCTTTGTGCATTATAAAATATTGAAAAATCACATTAGAAAGGTCAAAAGCTTTTGGGGAATAGATCACATTTTTTCGATCATTTTAATATTTTTGCTTTGCCACCATTCAAAAAAAATGTTCTTTGAATTTTCAAGGGACCTTGGGAAAACAATGTTTTTCAATAATTCCGAAAGCAATGATCGGGCCCATTTCCAATAGCAAACATTCCCTGTCGAATGCAACTTGTTGCGGAGTAAATTCCGATAATTC